>NC_045442.1:78937604-78996162 GCF_002776525.5 Piliocolobus tephrosceles | reverse complement strand
AGAAAGAAAGAAAGAAAGAAAGAAAGAAAGAAAGAAAGAAAGAAAGAGGTAAGAAGGTAGCTATGGCTCATTTATAATTGTTTCTATTACAAATACAAAAAACATTAGCCATGCCTGTAGTC
Source organism: Piliocolobus tephrosceles (assembly GCF_002776525.5). Classification (NCBI taxonomy): domain Eukaryota; kingdom Metazoa; phylum Chordata; class Mammalia; order Primates; family Cercopithecidae; genus Piliocolobus; species Piliocolobus tephrosceles. The sequence continues at coordinate 78,996,040 of NC_045442.1, read as the reverse complement.
CCAGCTATTCAGGAAGCTAAGACAGGAGAATCGCTTGAACCCGGGAGGCAGAGGTTTCGGTGAGCTCAGATCGCGACACTGCACTCTGCCCGCCAGCCTGGGTGACAGAGTGAGACTCTGTCTTAAAAAAAAAAAAAAGCAGAAATAATAATATGGAATTATTATTATCATTTTATGCTATTATGAAGAATAGATTACCTGTTTTGTAAAACTTATTAATAAGTCATGGGCATTGTTTATGTTCATGCTCATAGGTCTATCTGATCCTTTTAAGTGGCTGCAGAATATTCTGTCATATGGTAAAGTCATATGGACATTTATTTTATTTCTACTATTGCCTAACTATAATCATTGTTGTGATAAAGAGCATTGTGTACTTGTGGTAACTACATTTCAAATAGAATACTGACCATCTGTAAGGTATGTGGAAAAGACAACAAAGAAAGAAAAAAAAAATCACATGAAAGAAATGAAATAAAATGTCTCTGGGTAACTAGGAGTTCCAGAGACGATCTCATTCTTCCCCATTCAATATCTGGCATTTCTCAGACTAACAGCTCTCCCACTGTTGACCCTGTACAAGTCTTGCTGATAAACCTTACCTATACAAAAAGTGCAAGTCAGCACTCTCCAGCAAAGAAGAGGTCTAACTGACAAACATATTGATTTATTCAGTGACAGAGATTACCCCCAGGTATCCTTGATTCACAGATATGAATGGAAAATCCTGATTCACTAGGTCTTTGAAGAAAATCTTAGTGATAAGTTCCCAGAGTAAGACATGAAGTGTTAATATAAATAGGCCTCTAGGATGGACCTTAAAAGTATCCATAAAAAAAAAAAAAAAAAAAAAAAAAAAAAAAAATTGGTCTGTTTTACAAACCCATGGTATGGTGATTTCCAGCATTTAATGTTGGACATTGTGGTCCACTGAAAAGTTTGTAAGTGCCAAATTCAGAAAGATTTGAATCAAGTGATACTTTCGACATTTAAAAATTGTGTGACTTTTAAGCCTCATCTCTTTTACCTAAACAAAGGGCAGGAGGGGTTAATTACTGATACACAATAATTACATACTGCAGTTATCCATTTCCTTACCAGATAAGTTAGAATGCTGGATGAGAAACAAGTTGTCTTCCAGCAGTGAAAGCAGTTCGGTTCCTACTCTGTAGTGACACCAACAGGGATTTGATGATAAGCATGCCTCAGCAGCGAGAGTGCTCTACAGGATCTAAGGATGATGGAATTAGTACCCAGAGATAAGAACAATCATAGTTCAAGGGAGTCAGAAGCAACAGAGGGTGTTTGCTACTCCAATAATTAGTAAAAGCAGCGAATCTCTGGAATATAAATGCAGAAGCAAGATAATCCATATATGACCCACAAGGTGATTGGAGCATCTGGTTACAGCTGACCTGAATAGAATTTTAAGTTCTCTGGGGAATTCTCAAGTCTCTACTGTGTCTATGTAGACAACCTCCAATTATAAAAAGTATGTAGAGTATTTAAGTTTACTTTATGTCCTAACCACATTATGGCAATAGTTCCTGTGACAGCAGTTGTACCCAGACAGCTACAGAGATTGCTGTTTTTTCCACATGCCTGTTCATGTTTAGAGAAAACTGAATCTCTTTTGGCATCATAGGCTGTGTATTAAGTCTATCTTTTATTTTCTATTTCTGATTATTTGCTATCTGGTTCTTCCTAACCCTGAAGGAACTGCCCCTCTCAGGACTAACCAGTTCCTGGAGATAGAAAACAAATTGCCAGAGCACACGCTTTTCAAATACAAACCAACCAATCCAGAGCCCAGACTCCCATTTACCTCCTTTTTTGGGATTCCATACTCAAGACCATCATCTTTTCAATGGCAATCATTTCACGATCAGGTGGCCTTACCACATCTCAAATTTTCTGTTAATATACTCTATTTTAGAACATGGGATATTGAAATAAGTGTTTCAAAACGATCATGTGCCATGCTAAAAATGTATTCATATTTAAAATTTTTGAAAATATACCTCCTTTCCAACGCAAGAAAGAGGTGCTTAGATCAATCTTTCAATGCAACTCGCAGGACTAAGTCATAAAGATTTCACCACTAACAGAATTCAAATGTAAGATTAGCATAATGTTACTATCTACATTTATTGGGTTCCTTGATGCATCTGACATTAAAAACTGTTCTAGAATTATACTTTGGCTATGAAGATGAATGAGGCACAATTACACAACTTCTGCAATCTAGCTGGTGAATGGACACAAAATAAATAGGAAATAGTGTGGTAGGTGTTAATGAACTATGAGCAAATTGCAATTAAAATATAATGGGGTAGGATAGAGGATAATTCGCCCTTGCATGAAACTTGGGAAGTGACAAAGAAGGTCTCAGAGAAGACATTAGGAACAGTCGTCTGAGTGGTTGTGCAGTAGAGATACAACCACACTTCTTTCTATTTGTAACAATGACTTAAGGCAATGTAAGAAACCTAGCTTATGCCACATGCTTATGTCCCAAGATCCAGATGCAAAAAAAAAAAAAAAATACACAGTCCTACTCACTCTGTCAACACGAGTTGACTATGGGATGAGATCCCCAGGAACTGGATAGAAATGCCTCTACTGCTGCCTGGGCTACAGTGTTGTGAAGGCTCCTATGCTGCTCAGCTTTCAAGGAGTTGAAAATCTGAGAAAATTTGCTGCTTCCGTGTGTAAGTTAGCTAAGATTCTTTTTCCATTTGAATCATGACTCACTTAAAGATTTCTGGAAGAAGAATACAGAGGGAGAGAATAAGAGAAAGAAGAGAAGAAGAAAAGCGAGTGAAGAACAGATTAGAAAAGGAGAGTTAGAAAGGAAGGGAGACGATAGGACTGGATATGAAGGGGAAAGGAGGAGAAGGGAGAGGAGGAAGAAACCATCATTTAATGCCTGTCTCTCTTCATCCTGGATCACCCTATTTGCTGACGACTACAAGGTCCCTGACTAGTGACCTTCCTCCTCCTTAGAAATGTAACAGAGTTTTGTTCAGTTTGTGTAAAAAGCCATGTAGGGCAGGGATCTCAGGGAGTGCCAGACACTCCACTGTGAGCTTGCAGGACAGAAGCAGCCAGTGTTCCTGAATCATCTGGTCCTGCTAAGTTGGATGCTGGCCACAGAGAGCCTCAGTCAGAGATGCAAAGACCCAACATGTTCTTTATGCCACCCACATACACTACTAGCTCAGGGTGGTGGCAAACCCAGCTGCCAAGTCTGCATACTCAAATTGGTACCTTACCAATGCCCAAATTAAGAGAACATTCAATTAAAGAGCCCAGTAACTTCTACCATAACATTATGACATCAGGACAATTGCTGACATAACTTGCTTGAATTTATGGAAAGAATAAAAACAGGTGACATCTCAATCACCCTAAATTGAATTTACTCAATTTGCAATGTTGCTGTTAGAGACATTAATGAAGGTGAGGGGAATGTTAACTATGGTGTGTAGGGGTGAAGTCAGAATTGCAAAGTAAGAAGGCCGTCCTATGGAATCATCAATTTCAAACAGCCACCATAGAGAGGAAAACAAAATACTAGACATAGAATGAAACCTGTTGGAAAGCAGGCGAAGGAATGGAGAGAAGGAGATGGAACTTGGAGTGCCGCTGCAGAAGATTTGGGGATGCTGCACAAGATCCCTGTGGTCCTTCCCATGGGCAGGTGGGAGCTAAGACTGTAAACTGTTCAAGGCAAATATCCAGGGATGATCCTGTAGACAGGATAATACAGAAGAATTTTATCTTCATTTCACAAATGAAGAAACAAAGGCTCAAAGAGGTTAATTAAACAATGTATGAGGAAAAGGCCTGGGACTCAAACACATACTGTAACTTCAGATTGCCATAAATGTTTGTTCTTTTCCTAATCTTTTCCCGACACCTGAGGAAGCTGAAAGGGAGATCATTCATCCTCCCTCCTGCACTCAGAAAGCAGACTGCAGCGGACTCCCGTGCAAACCAAAACTGAGCAAAACTAGAAACATACACACAGAAAGTGTTTTATTAAAAAACAACAACAAAGCAAAACACAAAAGCCCTAACAATAACCTTGGCCCTCAGGGACCTCAAAATCCAGTAGATGAGTCAATGTAGGTTTCAAAGTGCCATGAAAGAAGTTTCAGGAGAGAAATGAAGACTAGAATGAGAAGTGAGGATGCAGGAATTTTCACTACTGACTATTTAATAATTCTGTGGCAGGTACTCTGAGGAACACATAATTAACGTCTTTGTGCTCTTTTCTGAGGTCTGAAGATCCCAAGACAACTTCCCAAGGTTATATAGTCAGAAGGTGAAAGGTAGAGGCAAGATTCCAACCCAATTTGTGTCTGACTCCAAAGTTCAAGCATGTCTTGCTTCATTACCTCCTTCTTTAACATTCATTTAACCTTGAAGTCAGATGGAAAGTATCTCAAAAATGAATTTGTTTTATCAATAAAGGATGGATGAATATGTAAATGAAAGTTGGTAAGATTTCTGTTCCTGCTGATGGAGTAAATGGGTGATATGAAGGAAATTGAATCGGGCATGGCTCCCAAATTTCTAGTATAGATAAAAATTGGATAGTATTGGTATTGCAGGAGGGAGCAGAACAAAGTAGTTAGTGGAGGGAATGTGCAGAGTGGGTGCTTGTCCTTCATGCCCTGGGCCTGTCTTAACCTGTGAGTCTTTCCTTTTGCCATCGCCTCCTACACTCTGCTCCAGGCTCCTGTCAGTGCATCCTCCTGTCACTTCCAAGTGACAGTACCTTTTGTTCCTTCTACCTAGAAAGGCCTCCTTGCTTCTCTCAACCCATCCACCAAACTAGAAGCACGTCATTTAGACCCAAGATTTTCATGAAGAGGAAGTTTTCTGTCATCTCCTGCCACCCACCACGAGTCCCATAGGTGGGGTTCCCATTGTATGAGCTTCTAGGAAAGCCAGTGAAGGTAACCTCCATTGGATCAAGTATCACCTTGTATTGCAATCACTCCACTCATTATTTATCTTCACTTTGATCTGCAAGCACCTTGGAAGTTTTGCTGACTGTTTTGTTCCCATACCCTAAAAGAAAATATGGAAAAAACTATATAATGTAAATGCACACAGATTGAACTCTAAGTGGGCACATACAATAGAGACATCTAAGAAATTAAGACCATGTGTTCCTGAACATCCAGACAACATACACAATCAAGTGTCTTGGGGACACATTTAAGGCATATTATCCACCCCATTGCTGGGTTTGTTCACATCTGAAAAGACTCAAAAGTCGTTAGACTGAGATCCTCTTGCAATTCTCAGTATCTCTGAGGTTTATCATTATCCCTGAAGTATCTCTGAAGACCGACACTCCTGTTTATAAATTCTATTAATTAAATATCCCTTCTTAAATTCCACTACTATGCTAACCATAATAGGTATGTCATAGCATAACATAGCCTATGTTACAAATATTACCAGGATCACTGCAAAGAAATTGCCACACAAGGCGAAATTGTGAAAAAAAACTGGTGTGCACGTTCTAACAACAGTGCCAAGGAGATCTAAAGGACACGCCCATCTCTCTTCTTGCTCTCAATGCCTCCTGCTACTCACACATGTTATTACCTTCAGAAAAAGTTCACGAGGTGACACTCCTGGATGAACCCAAGAATTATGAAGTATCGAAAGCTGCAGGGAAGCTCATGTACCCAAGGAAGAGATGGGCAGATGTTCTGGATGCTCTACTGCCACTACAAGTTTAGGCAGCCCAGCAGGGGGTCCATGAGAACTAAAAGCCCATCAAAATCCCTCTTTGTCTTGTATATTATAAAGATTCATTTCTTTTTTCTTTTTCTTTTTCTTTTTTTTTTTGAGATGGAGTCTCGCTCTGTCTCCCAGGCTGGAGTGCAGTGGCACGATCTCAGCTCACTGCAGCCTCTGCCTCTCAGGTTCAAGCAATTCTCTTGCCTCAGCCACCCTAGGTGGGATTACAGGTGCCCACCACCATGCCCGGCTAAGGGTATTTTTAGTAGAGATGGGGTTTCACCATGTTGGCTAGGCTCGTATTGAACTCTTGACCTCAGGTGATGGTCTTGCCTTGGCCTCCCAAGGTGCTGGGATTATAGGCATGAGCCACTGAGCCCCACCTACATTTCTGTTGGAATCAAATGCTACACTGATCACTTACAACAAGTAGAAATCATCAGTCACCAAGGAAGACAAACTTGTTAAGAAAGAATAATTGTTGGAAGACTTAGTAGCTCACAGTTGGAATAAAATTTAACCAGTAAACAAGCCTGCAGGCACTGTTTGCAGATCCTCCACTTGGAAAGATAAATCTTATACCTGGGGATTGTTTTAAAATTTGCTTTCTGAAAGGTAAAACGGTACTTGCATCCCTTAGGACATAGAAATGATAGCCTGGTTTTAGATAGCGTGGCTCAAAACACAACTTCATTTTAGGAAAGAATGAGAGAGTTAAGACAGTTGAAAGCAGAAGATATTTCATGTTTCATACCCTTCTTCCACCCCCACCATTAGCATGTGAGCATTTTACAGGGTTGGCAGAAGAGGACATTATAATTCTGATTTTCAGCAAAATGTCTGTGCCTAAGCAGATACGCGTGCTTTGTGTGATGAGAATGACATTCTCAACATTTCTAGAATAAAACAGTCCATTTTAGAATGCTAGAAATTTCTCCCAAATGCAAGCATTTGTTGATGATTCTGAGACATCAGTTCTCCTATAAATAGTTCATGTTTTCCCTCCACTTAACAGACACTGAATGTCTTGACAACAGTGGAACTCCCACACAATTTGGTGAAATCCAGCCTTCTCAGATTAGTGAGATATGCAGTATAGGCAACAAAGGAACACAGATGTACAAAATGGGTATGGGGTGTGAGGGAGTGTGAGCACAGCATGGGTATACATGCACTGGGAAAGATCAGGCTCCACAGATTACAGTCCAGGGGACAAACACAGCTTCTTTTGTAAACAAAGTTTTATTGGAGTACAGCCACATCTATTTGTTTGTATTGTCTATGACTGCTTTTGTACTATAATAGCAGAGTTGAGTAAAAGTCAACAAAGCCTAGATATTTACTCTTTGAAGAAGTTTAATATTTACTTTTTTTAAAAAAAAAAACCTGCTGATCCCTAGAATAGATAAAAATAAATGGTGTTGGCAAAACTGGCTAGCCATAAGCAGAAAAATTGAAACTGGATCCCTTCCTTACACCTTATACAAAAATTAACTCAAGATGGATTAAAGACTTAAACATAAGATTTAAAACCATAAAAACCCTAGAAGAAAACCTAGGCAATACCATTCAGGACATAGGCATGGGCAAAGACTTCATGACTAAATTACCAAAAACAATGACAGCAAAAGCCAAAATTGACAAATGGGATCTAATTAAACTAAAGAGCTTCTGCACAGCAAAATAAACTATCATCAGAATGAACAGGCAACCTACAGAATGGGAGAAAATTTTTGCAATCTGTCCATCTAACAAAGGGCTAATATGCAGAATCTACAAAGAACTTAAACAAATTTACAAGAAAAAAACCAACCCTATCAAAAAGTAGGCAAAGGATATGAACAGATACCACTTCTCAAAAGAATACATGAATGCAACCAACAGACATATGAAAAAAAGCTCATCATCACTGGTCATTAGAGAAATGCAAATCAAAACCACAATGAGATACCATCTCATACCAGTTAGAATGGCGATCATTAAAAAGTCAGGAAACAACAGATGCTGGAGAGGATGTGGAGACACAGGAATGCTTTTACACTGTTGGTGGGAATGTAAATTAGTTTAACCATTGTGGATGACAGTGTGGTGATTCCTCAAGGATCTAGAAGCAGAAATCCCATTTGACCCAGCAATCCCATTACTGGGTATATATCCAAAGGATTATAAATCACTCTACTATAAAGACACATGCACACATACGTTTATTGCAGCACTGTTCACAATAGCAAAGACTTGGAACAAACCCAAATGCTCATCAGTGATAGACTGGATAAAGAAAATGTGGCATATATACACCATGCAGCCATAAGAAACGATGAGTTCATGTCCTTTGCAGGGACATGGATGAAGCTGGAAACCATCATTCCCAGCAAACTAACACAGTAACAGAAAACCAAACAGTGCATTTTCTCACTCATAAGTGGAGTTGAACAATGAGAACACATGGACACAGGGAGGGGAACATCACACACTGGGACATTAGGAGAAATAATGATGACGTCTTGATGGGTGCAGCAAACCGCCATGGTATGTGTCTACCTATGTAACACACCTGTGCATTCTGCACATGCATCCCAGAACATAAAGTATAATAAAAAAATTCATAAATAAAAATTATTTTGTCATGGGATGTATAATAAAAATTTAAACAGTGTCCCAAACTTATTTTTAAATATTGTTTTGAAAATTTCTAAAACAATCTGCCAAATTGTTGCAAGAAGAATTTTAGTTCCTTTCCTGTGCTAAGTAAATAAAGAGCCTGCCAGGCTATAGAAGCCACCACCTTCAGCACCAACAAGAAGACAAGGCCTCTGCAGCATCTATGATTAGAGCTCTGTGCTGGGGATTCAACTTCTAAAGTCTTGCAGTCAGTGTTGGGGGGTGTGGAGCAAGGACAGATGGGCAGTCCTGTGAGCTCTTCAGGTGGAAAAGCTCTGCTCAAGTAGTGATGGTACTGAGGACCTGAGCCAGGGAGAGTCCTTCCCAGAAAACTAAACAGGAGACCAGAAGGATAACAAAGGTCAGTTACAATTAGGGGAAAGATCCGAAGATAAAGAAAATAAAGACAAAGAGACAGAGTGCAGTTGAGTCACGTGCAATGGATGTCCAATCAAAAGGTGGATCTATTGAGAATTATTCACAATTCAGGAGACGAGAACTGTTCTTATTCTACTAGAACCACACTTTAATATTGCCCCAGACTCTGTGAGAGAGGCCAGGCCTCAAAGTTAGAAGTCTTGTTAATTTTAATTACTTATTTTTCTCTTATTGCATTAATCAATGTCCCTGAATTTTGTTTTGTTTTGTTTTGTTTGTTTGCTTTAATCAAATGAGCTTAACACAGAGAGAATGAAATGGGAAGAAATTTCTGTCAGGAAGTGACAGCATGACAAATTGTATTTAGGACAAGATGGCTCACCTAGAGAGATATAAAGGAAAATGGAATGACTTAAGGATGTGATAGATACTTCTTGGATGATCAAGCGACTATCGCTTTTTAGCGAGTTTTTATTTATTTGGTCACCAGAATATTCCCTAAGATAGTTGGAGCTTGTAGTCCTCAGCTATAAAGCTAAGTGGTGCAACTTCATCATAATATAGCACAGTTGTCTGTGGATATGCTTGGGGATTGATTCCAGGACCCCCTGTAGATACCAAACTCGAAGGGTACTCAAGTCTCTTATACAACAAGGTGTGATATTTGCCTATAGCCTACACACATCCTCCTATATACTTTCCATTATTCCTGTATTCTATTATTCCTTATAATCCCTAATACAATGCCTACACATCACTTCATTAGCGTGGATTTGATGTATTTGGCATAAGGCAAATTCAAGTTTCGTTTTTTGGAACTTGGTGGAGTTTTCTTTTCCAAATCTTTTCTATCCATAGTTGGTTGAATCCATGGATGCAGAACCCATGGATATGGAGGATCAATTGTACTTTGGAGCCAATACTATGCTTGACATGAAGGTGGATAAATGGCTTTTAGCTAGACCTTTAAAACAATCTCTGCCTGAATGATCTGCCTGACTGCTCAAATGCCTGGCATGGCATCCTGCCATGCTTGCCTTGCCATCACTAGTTGCATTAGCCTGGGCAGGCTGCAAAAGGGGGCACAGGGCAAGCCTCTTTCTGGGAAAGACTAAGGCAATAGGTCATCTTTCCAGTTTAAGCTGCCAGTTCTACACACGTGGAGTTGCAGACAGATGCATTCTCACTGCTCTGACCAAGCAAAGAAAGACTGAATTTTCATAATGACTCATAGGTTGTAAATAACTGTACCTACCTTTCTCTGTCATCATCTATGTATAAACCCTAAGTAGATTGATTAAAAAATAACAACTTTTGGTTAAAGAGTCTTCCAGTTTTTCTACTACTGGGAATTAGGAAGACAGGAGTAGCATTAAAGCATGCTTGTCGCTATTCTGCGTGGCCATACCTCTGTGAAAAGGTCTCACAGACAACAACAATAGCAATGACAACTACAACATGAACATTTATAGAGCACTTAAAATACAAAGCTCTCTATAGGTGCAAAGTAATTTAGTCCTTTCAATGGTGCTGGGACCATTATTAACCCCAATTGCACTTGAGAAGATTAGGGCACAGAGAAACTAAAGTGTAAAGTCAAGTTCAAGAAAAAGTAAATGATCATAGGAAGTCTGGCTCCAGAAGCCATGCTTTCAACCACCACATGTCATTGCACACATAGAAAAGAAACACTGTCTTCCTGTACTTCTGTAACAGAAATCAAACCAATAGTGTTGGAGAGGAGATATGGTAGAGTAAAAAAGGCCATCCTCCTTGGAGTCAGGGTTTAAAGACCAATTCTAATTTGTATTAAGTAAGCTAACCTTGAGGAATCCTTTGTCTTCCCCCAGTCTCAGGACCCTCATCTGTAAAATGGGAGTGCTTATGTCTTCTGCACAGGGTTTTCATGGCATAAAAAAAGGATGGATACAAAGTTTTCAGCATTGTGTCTGGCATGCGATGAGTAATCACTCCAAAAAGTCATGCTTTTCTTCCTGCTCTGGTGATCTGGGAAAATATCAAGTCTCTTTTATCCCTATAATTATAGGAGACTTTTACCCTTATGTAACATGGAAAAAGCAATTACATGGATTGGCTGAACTGCTAAGCAGCCAAGAATCCTCTTTTGAAAAGCTGGGGTACCCATGATATCAGAGAACAGCTTGTACCCATGAAAATGCAGAAGATCATTCTTATGATGCCTACCCCTACCTTCCAAGTTGCTGTGAGTTAAAGTGAAGAAGCCTGAAATATGTAAAATCTTAATTATGCTACCAGGTAGCTTTGAATGCTAGTGGTCTAGAAGAAGGAAGGGATATCCTATGCCGTGTCAACCTACAATTTTTAAGAGTTTTTTTTTTTTTTTTAAATGTGAGATATTTGATTTCAGTACATAGAAGATTTCAAAAATCAGATATGGGCAAAACCAAACAGATAATATCATTGGAATGTGAATGATTTGCTTCCCCTTCTGCCTTATGGTAGACCCACTGAATCTTGACCTCCTACCCCTTCCTCGGCACCACCACACAAACTGCTGAGCCAATTCTGATCATGGTTTGGGAATGAATTATAACGGAGTTTGTAGAGAGGCACAAGGGAGTGGAGTATTTAGGGACAATTATGCGATTGATTCACTGAACATCAAGTTAGCATATTAATAGTTCAGTTCTGGTCTTGGGCTCTGCCTCTGAGATCTCAGTGACAAACTCCCAATGTTTCTTTTGGGTTCAAGTAACCTAGGTCCCTGCCTTGACATTTGTTTAGTGCTTTCTGCCTTCTAGTGGAAAGAAACTGGAATCTTGGCAACTATGTTCTCTCACCATCTCTCTCTACCTTTATTTAGTTATTTATTTATGTATTTATTTATTTATTTTTGTGACAGAGTCTCACTGTGTTGCCCAGTATGGAGTACACTGGCATGATCTCGGCTCACTGTCTCCTGGGTTCAAGCAATTCTCACGTCTTAGCCTCTTGAGCAGCTGGGATTACAGGTGCCTGCAACCATGCCCAGCTAATTTTTGTATTTTTTAGTAAAGACAGGGTTTCACCATGTTGGCCAGGCGGGTCTGGAACTCCTGACCTTAAGCGATCTGCCCACCCGACCTCTGCGCCCAGCCCTCTCTCTATCTTTAACAAGTGCACACACGCACCTGCGCACACACAGACACACACACAGGTAGAAGGAGGAGGGGGGAAAGGAGAGATACAGATCTTAATGTTCAGCCATTTTTTGTCTCTTAAGGTCTGTTTTAACCTACTTAAACAACAACAAAAAAAGTTTTCCTAATGCTAATTGCCTGATGTTCTGAATATACAAATATTTCCATTTCTTTCTCTCTCATTTCTAACTCATTCATTTGTATATTATCCCACTGTTTATTTATTCATGCATTAATAATTCATGTATTTACAATTATTGATTGAGCAACACTATGTTGTCAGGTATCAAGTCAGGCATTAGAGGTAACTATAACATGAACAGCCATAGTTCTTGCTCTCACAGATTTTTCCAAGCTAGTAGAGGGTGGAGACAAATGTACTTAGTGCAACGTGAGAACCTATAATAAGCATATAATCCAGCCTTTGGAGACAGGATTTGGAAGACAGGGAAAGATATTTGTAAGAGGTAATACATTGATGATCCTGAAAGGAGAGCAGAGATTAGGTGGAGGATGGAAGATGAAAGCTTAGTTGGTAAGTGGAGAGAGGAACAGTAGGATGTTTCAGAGACAGCAAACAGCATCTTCAAGGCCCACAGTGGGAAATAGAGCATGTAATATTAAAGAAACGGAAAGTCGTTCAGCATAGGAGTCATACAAAGGGCATCACTGGGAGACTGCAGGAAGTGGCATGATCATCTTTGTATTTTAGAATGACTTTGTTCTGTGGAGAATGGATTGGAAGGGGATGACCTTCGGTCAACATTAATAAGCTGTTACACTAGCTTTATTGCTTATCACATTTCCCTGCCTAGTCAAATGGCATCGAATACTCTGAGAGATGTTTAGGAACAATTGAATCAACTGGATTTGGGGATTCCAAGTCAGATGAGAGAGAGAAGGAGGAGTCAAAGATGACTTACAGAATTGCAATTTGGTCAATGGATGGATGGTGATGTCATTCATCAGGAATGGGGGGACGGCACAATATGGAAAGAGGATGATCATTTCAACTTGGCTATGTTGAGTTTGAGGTGCTAGTGAGACAACTGAATGCAAAAAAGAAGTAACCAGAGTGTGCCCTCTGGTTGGCACACTCTCATTATGGTGATGTTTCAGGGTCTTCTGCTCCTCAATATCTATTCAAAACAGTAAATACTAAGTGGAACCACAAGTGTCTATGATAGCATCCTCCAGACAACACATTCTGTTTGCAAAATTGAGTGTCCTCTATCATTGGCAGTGCATCTAAACCACCAGCAGCTGTTTATCAAGCTGAGGGTGGGTTCTAGCAGGACCATGATATATGGGACCTGTAACACATTCACAGGTGAAACAAACCAGTTCACAAAATTGATCTGATGCAAGAACCTGCTACTGAAAGATAGACAGGCAAAGAAATAGCCTTATCCTAAGAGGCACCAAAAAAATTGGAAGAATTGAAATATTGGATCAATTCAGATGGTTTTAATGGTTCCGCAATTTCAGTGCCACTCTACACTCTCAGGAGAAATAGCAAGTAAAACCTCCACGGGGCTGCCTGATGAGGAGTAAAATAGTTCAGAAGGACAGTTTCAAAATTGAAATTATAGTTCTGTTCAGTGCATAGGGCTTGGTTAAATAATATGTACATATATATTATACTATACATTATCTTCCGGTTCTCTTCCCCCCACCCCCAGTCTCTATATATAGAGAGAGGTGGCAGGCAGTGGGGGCTGGGAAGACAATGTATAAAAGCTTATCTTTTAATGAAAAAATAAATTAATGAGTTCATACATGATAACAATGATTTATATTTGTACTGAAATCTGTATAGTTTACAAAATACTTTAATGTCCATGAAATTATTTAAATCTTTAAATAAGAATCTCAAAAACAGTTGCTACTTTCCAGATCATTTGATCATTCCTTAACAGGAATTCCACCCAAACCTACATCACCAGCATTCAAAATATCCTTTTGCCTCAACAAAACCACATTTTCTAAAGCTGAAATAATTATGTTGGGACTCAAAGATGATGAAAAGTGAGTATCTTCACACCTGACTTGGCTGAGTACTGGTTGCTGAATTTTCTCACATATTTATTTATTATAAAATTCAGGAAATAGAAGCAGCACAGAATTATTTTCAAAACAAGTAAACTGATAAAATAAATAATGGTTGACATATTTTCTCTTTATCCTATTTGTATTGTTTACATATTTTATTTTAGGATATATTTAGGCTCACAGAATTATTGTGAAGATAGTAGAGAAATTTCACTTACATTCCATACCAAGTTTCACCTATCAACATCTTACATTAATACAGTACATTTATCACAATGAATGGATCAACACTGAAGCAATATTGACTAAAGTCTATACTTCATTCAGATTTCCTCAGTTCTTACACAATGCTGCTTTTCTATTCAAATCCCTCATCTGGAATGCCACATCACATTTAATAGGTTCCTCAGGCTCTCCTTGGTTATGACAGTTTGTCAGACATTTGTTGTTTTTAATGACCTTGACACTTTTGAGAATTACTGGTTGGGTATTTTGTAGAATGTTCCTCAATCAGGACTTGGCTGATGATTTTCTCATGACTAGACTAGGGTAATTTATTTCTGAGAGAAAACCAGAGTGATAAAGTGTCATTATACTAGCATGCCAATATGACTTATCACTATTGATATTAACCTTGATCACCTTACTTGACCTGTGCATATCAGGTTTCTCAACTGTAATGTTACTTTTTTTTCTGTTTCCATACAGTGCTCTCTGGAAGAAAAGTCACTACATGTAGCCTACATTTAAGGAGTAAGAAGTTATGTTTCATCTCAATTATTTATGTAGATGGAGTAGCAAAATAAATTATTTGAAATGTTTCTGCATGAGAGATTTGTCTATTCTTCCTGTTCATTTACTTATTGAATGATTTTTATACCAACATACACACATGGATTTCCATTTAATACATTGGGTTATAGCCCAATCTAACTTTATTTTGTTGCTCAAATTGTTCCGGGTTTGAAAATTGGGAACTCTTTCAGTTGGCATCTACAATATTTTGACATGCCCATAATATTGTCATTTTTTAAAGAACTTTTTATTTTTCCTAGCACTAAAAGCTGCTCCAGTTCATCTTGTATATTCCCTCCTCCAGTTCTAGAATAAGCCATTTATTTTTTCAAGGTACCCTGGCTCCAGTAAAAATTGGAGAACAGTTTTAGAAACCAAGATCTGAGTTACAGGTATGCCCATGGCTACTGGGGTGTCATTGCTTCCAGGCTCTCTCAACTGACAGGGTAAAGATCTGCATGCGATATGCTATTCCATGTATGTATGCATATCTATAAATATTTCCATATGCAAACATTGATATATATATCAACCTAAATAGGAGTTCATGCTGTTGTATCCAAATCCAATCTGTTAATTACCACATGGATCATTCTAGTCTCCTCCCCTTACTCATCTCTAAACTCTCACTTCAACAAATCTGGCTTCCACAAACTACCATCAGTTTCTTAAAACATTCGATTATACTATACATGACATGATTTCAGAAATGTTAACCCATATCTCCATGGAAAATAAGTACTTTATCAACTAGAGTACATTGCTTTTTTTTTTTTTTGAGACGGAGTCTGCTCTGTCGCCCAGGCTGGAGTGCAGTGGCCGGATCTCAGCTCACTGCAAGCTCCGCCTCCCGGGTTCACGCCATTCTCCTGCCTCAGCCTCCCGGGTAGCTGGGACTACAGGCGCCCGCCACCTCGCCCGGGTAGTTTTTTTGTATTTTTTAGTAGAGACGGGGTTTCACCGTGTTAGCCAGGATGGTCTCGATTTCCTGACCTCGTGATCCACCCGTCTCGGCCTCCCAAAGTGCTGGGATTACAGGCTTGAGCCACCGCGCCCGGCCTTAGAGTACAGTACTTATATACAGTTCCTTTAGTCTCTAGTTTTACAGAATTCATTTTCACAAACTCAGGTGTCTAGTGAGGCCAAGAAAAGTCCCTGAGTTTTTAGTTTGTCCAACTTTTACATGTCATAAGTATGGGAATGACAACTTCTGATCTTCTTACATGTTGAATCAGAAACTGGAAATTTTTCTATTTTCATTTTCAAGTATCTTTTACTTTTTCTGTTCTAACCCATCTTTGGCTCTAGTTCCTATCTGTGCATTTTTTTTTTTTTCATTCTCACTATCACAAGACAGCAATTTGAGAAATTTTTGTTTTGATTTGGTCAACTCTAAAATTCTTCAGAAGTCATGTTCTTTTCAAGCTGAGCAAATTTTCACACGATTCTCAAGTGGTGAAAGGGCAGTCACATGAATGGCATGGATATTGATACAAATTATGATATTCCTCACTGTGTGTTAAAGTTGCAGAGATTTTACTAAAGTCTTTCCGAACTATATTTGGGTTAGCCATGAAATGCATTGATGACTTTCCTTTCCTACATGGGTAAGGACTTAATAAGGATTTCATAATAGCTTGTGGTTCCAGACACTGTTTTTTCCTAAGGATCATCTGAAAAAATATTTTAAGGTTGGGAAAGGCAAAATATTTTCAAGTTGCTGAGAGTCTTAAAAGGTTTATTCACACATAGTAGGAGATCAGTCCTTGTGCCTGGGATGCGTAGACTCTATCATCACTCCCATGTGTTCAGAGTACCTTTTATTCCCTATACACTCAATTGCTGCTTGCTTATTTCACTCTAGCATCATTTAATTTTAAAGTTCAGAAAACCATTAATAGGCAGTTAGCAAGCCAGACTAGAAGTAGGCTTAAGGAGAAACTGCTTTGCTCTCTTGGAGCGTATCTCAGTCAGTTGCCAGTCTAGATGTATACTGCAGAAGGGTGTATGCATATGTACAATGCTAAGTGTATATAACCTAGGTTAGAAAGACAGGGGTACGTTCTCATCTCAATTATGTAACTTTCTCATTCTAAAATTGATGCTGCTTCAAGAAAATGGAGATGACTTTTCCATTTATTACTTGTAATAGGAACACATACACACACACACGCACACACACACACACACACACACTCCACCCCTATTCGGTTTACCTACCAGGTAAAAGGCTTACTGGGGCCCAGTGATTGGTTGAACGGCATTGGGCCTGCCTTAAAGCAGTGATTTCAGAAACCTAGAACAGGTGGGATTACTAGACAAATTACAGGACACCCAGTTAATTTGAATTCCAACTAAACAATGAATACATTTTAGCATAAGCATTCTAAATGTGGTTGCTTTTAATCTAAAACAATTCCACCTGAAGGACTGGGATTTTTTTCTCCAATAATTCAGCTTTTCTTGCCACATTGAGACATCAAATTACTGTAATTATGGAAAGGAATCCCAGGAGTTGAAAATAAATAACGGATGGATATCAGGACTTTTCCTTAGGGCCAAGAAAGCAGGAGGGAAGGCTTCGGGCACAGTGAAAATGGGCATCTTCAATGGTTAGCTGAACCCTCTCTAAGACCAGGTTATAATGGTCACATCCATTAATCAACTTGTCAAGTGAATTGGCAGAATGTACTCATACTGCCAGTGCCAAGCAAGTCCACAGTATCTTGAATATTGGTAAAAGAGAAGATAACTTACTTTCCCAAGCAACTCTCATGTGTCAGGTACTTGTCATCAATGGTATTTGTTTGATATTTTATTTAACCTTCAAAATAACCTTGTGGTTTGTGAATTTGTTGCACATTTTACCAGAAAACAAGGCTGGGAAAGATGAAAGTACCTGCTGAGAGTCTTCTACTGAGGATGGTAATTGAATTCAAACTCAGGGATGTCTGAATGCAGTGTTTTCTCCCCACACAGATCTCACTGCCTCTGTGAATGTTTGCCATATATAAAATATGGAAATGAAAAGTTAAATATTTATGAAACCTGCTCTTGAGTGTGTAATCTTGCCAATTAAAATAGCTCAGCCATTTATTTTTAAATCTGTCACTGGTGATTAGAGCATATTTCAGGGGGGAAAATGTCAACTTTCAGTTTCTTGCTTTGCTAGAACGTTTCAAGAAAAATCCCAGGAAAAAATATACATATATGTAAGGGTGTGTGTGTGTGTGTGTTTGTGTATATATATATATCCCACATACACACAGGTGTGTGTGTGTGTATATAAAAATACAATTTTAATCCAATATAAAGGGGCTAAGCCAATCCTATGTCAAAGTCCAATTAACAATCTAGTCTACAGTCACAAGCAGGAGTTGTTTCTGTTAAATTCAGTCCAAGACAACATCATTTTATGAATTTTACTTTGAGTTTTGCAACCAAGCTCCTAGCTCCAAGACTTCTAGGCAGCAAGAGACTTCATTATTAGCATTATTTAGGAACTTAATCTAGGATATTCAAGATGTTATAAAATACACCAGAAATATGGCCCAGTCGTGATTCCAAGCACCAATAAAGAAGATCAAGTTACTGAACTATCATAGGAGTTAGGGATGGGGAAATGGGAAAGGGTAGGTACCAGAAAAATAAAATGATTATGGCTAGAGGGCCCAGTTATACAGCTGTGCCACCTGTTACAGGTTAACTAGGAAATCAGCCATCCATCTCTAATGCACACCAGGCTCTGCACAAGGGCAGGAAAGCACCATCCTTAAGTGAAAGCCTGACTTGTATGGCATTTCAACTTGGACTCTCACTTTTATTGCATCCCTGTGACTTCGTTGTGAAGGCTTTTTCATAGCCACTGGTGCTGGCTTTGGTCAAGATGTTACACTCCGGAGATTTACAAAAACCATAACCTGAGCTAGGGAATGATAGTTCTGTGAGCTTGTTCAGCCACTCTGGCACGATATTACAGAATTGGAAACCGCACGGTAATTATTTCGGTTCTCCTCCAGTGGGCCAATATTAGGCCCCTGTTTCATTTTCTTCCCCCTTATCAAATTCCTTACTGACAAAGTCTTTTAAAGCTCAATTAATTCAGCTGTATGATTACATTCCCTGAGGACTGTATAAGCACCACCACTGTGTAGAAAGGGAGACGTTCTCAATATGTGCTACAGTCAGAATGCATCCCTTTACAGGAGAAATTCTGACTGATTCAAGGGGAAAAATTTAAAATAGTGTTGGATATTTTTATGATTTAGAAGGCATTTAAAAAAATGTTGGCCAGGCAAAGTGGCTCATGCTTGTAATCCCAGCACTTTGGGAGGCTGAGGCAGGCGGATCACTTGAGGTCAGGAGTTTAAGACCAGCCTGGCCAACATGGTGAAACCCCATCTCTACTAAAAATACAAAAATTAGCCGGGCGTGGTGGCATGCACTTGTAGACCCAGCTACTGGGGAGGCTGAGGTAGGAGAATCGCTTGAACCCAGGAGGCGGAGGTTGCGGTGAGCTGAGATCGCGCCACTGCACTCCAGCCTGGGCAACCAAGCAAGACTGTGTCTCCAAAAAAAAAAAAACCAAAAAAACCCCAAAACTAAAAATGTAAATGCTGGAATCTTTATACTGTACAACTGGATTTAATATGCATCTATTTACTCACATCTCTGAATAGAGGAGAATCTCACACAAAGGTTACTAACATTATATAAGGTATACTGGAACTTTGCTACCATGCTATACAGAAATTTTTATTTTTGTTCCCCCACCTTCTTAATTTTTTGAGACAGGGTCTTGCTCTGTCACGTGGGCTGAAGTACAGTAATAGAATTATGGTTCACTACAACCTTGACCTCCCCGGCTCAAGCATTCCTCCCACCTCAGCCTTTTCAGTAGCTGGTACCATAGGCATATGACATCATGCCAAGCTATTTTATTTTATTTTATTTTATTTTTGTAGAGATGGGGCCTTGCTGTGTTGTCCAGGCTGGTCTTGAACTTCTGGGCTCAAGCAATACTCCTAACCTGGCCTCCCAAAGTGCTGAAATCACAGGTATAAACTAGTGTGCTCAGAGACACTGCCCCATTCTTAAAGAAGTAAAACAATGACAAGAACAACAAATAAATCACAACAGATCTATTCAGATATTAATAGTGTTCTTTTATCCAATGTAAAGCCTTATACAAATAGAACATGATACATTTTTTGAATTTCTTTTGCCTTCCTCAATTCTCTGAGCAAATAAAAGGCTACTGAGATCTAGCACTAGAAACAGCCTTATTCAGGAGATCTGCAATAGTACAGTATTTTGTTTACTATAAATGTCTTTGATTCAGAAAAATAAATGTTGAATTTATAAGATCATAGAAATTGAAATAAGAGAGAAACTGAAAATGCATTTGTATATTCCCCAATGTTTATAATAAAAATTATCATCTGATTTTTTTTAGATTTAGTGAGTATCATTTAGGTTGTGGAATCAACCTAAAATGGACTTCATGCATTAACAGTTTTAAAATATTCAGACTTTCGTATAGCACATTTACATATGGGTCGATCAGATTAGCCAAAATCTCACTAGGAATATTTTGTGTCTAATTATTTTTTTTACTTTGAAGGGCAGAAGAATGTACTCAATTATATTACTGCCACAGCAAATAGAAAAATTACACAATATTTAAATTCTTAAGGGAATATGCCAATGTAAAATCACTGTGTGCCAGGAATATTGTTTATTTTAAAAAGACACACATTTTGTTTTTAAAAAATTTACTATATTTCAAATCTGAAATTCTCTGACTGACATTTGCTTAATTATTGTCAAAGAGCTTGTTCCTGATTTCTACAAAGTCATATTTGATTATCAAAAGCAGGTCACAGACCTCCTAGTTTCTTTTTTGGCATGTAAAGAGCTCGGAAGTTATTGCTCTTATCCTCCCAGCAAGAACAAAGTGAAACAAAATGAACAAGTCCTCTTAGAGCCTTTGGAGAATGGAAGTCACAGGGCAAACTGCTACCTTAAAAACTGGAGAGAAAGATAAATACAGACTCATCGATTATAGGGAGCAGAAGCCATTGCTGGAGTCAGAAACCAGTTAGAACACTTCAACATCACTTGACTAACAGCTGGACACTGGGTGTGGACAAGCATGAAATATAAAAACTTCTGCAGGACCAGCCTTAGAAGGATCCTTCATGAGTTTTCCTTCCAGAAACCTCTATAGGTTCTCATGGTGAAGATGAGGAAAATCCCCTAATGTATCTGTCAGGGGAAAAGAAAAAGTTATCATTTAAAATATACTCAGAATGTTCTGTTCTCCTTAACAAAGGCCTTCCCCCAGAGAAAACTATTGTACCAGAACCTAACCACCATGAGAAACACCCAATTACAACTTCCTCTAACACTCAGCATGGGAGGGAAATATCTAATTTGAAACTTCTCTAGCTTCCCTGTCTCACGTAAGGGGAGGGGTGTGGAAAAAAATAAAACAGCTAAAAATCACTTGGGAAGGACAAGTTCTGGGGCTCAAGCTCACTAGAGGATTGAGGTCTGATCATAAAGTTATAAAACTCTTTCTTTCCTGAATACTTTACCACTCATAAACAGGGATCCTACACAATAACAGGAGAATACAAATAAAAGAAACACATGTTTCAGAATTTATTTAGAAGGAAGTCTCTAGGGAAGCCCAAGGACAACAGGGAAGACAAAAACAAGGGCATCAGAAGGAAATTTTAGCCTCTGACACCTGTAACTACAGTTAACATTAAACAAAAGCTGACTGCCAGCTAGAGAAAAAGCTCATTAAAATATTCACACTAAAGGCTTACTTATGTCAATCCTTTTACCTAATATGTCATGACTAGCTTTTCACGAGAAAACTACAAGTTATACTAAAAAGGAAAAAAAAGAAAAAAGTTAAATCTGAGGAGACAAAGGAAGAATTATAAACAAACTCAGATACGGCAGAGATTTTTAAATTATCAGAAAATGAATTTAACAGATTGTTAGGCCAAAGGATCTAATGAAAAGGTACACAATATGCAATAACAGATGGGTAATGTAGGCAGAGAGATAAAAGTTCTAAGAAAGAATCCAAAGGAAGTACTAGAAAAAAAAAAAACTGAAATGGAAGTAAAAAAATGCCTTTGATGATCATCAGTGGATTTAACATTCTCAAGGAAGGACTCAGTATGCTTAAAGATATATCAATAGAAACCTTAAAAACTGAAAAGCAAAGAAAAAATTAGGAAAACACAGTGGAACAGAACACTGAAGAACTAGGAGACAATTTAAAAAAGATGTAACACATTATACGAAGAGGAGAAGGAAAATCAAGAGAAAACAATATAGAAAACGTTTTGAAGTGATAATAGCTGAGAACTTTCCAAAATTAATGATGAATGCAAAACCACAGATCCAAGAAGCTGGAGAATACCAACCATGGAAAATACTCTACATTATGCATGTCATATTGAATCTTCACAAAATCAAAACAAACTCCTGAAAAGAGACTGGGAGTGTGCAATGGCGGGAAGGGAAAACACCTCACTTACAGAGATTCAAATGTAAGTATTACAGACTTCTACACAGAAACCATGAAAACAAGAGAAGGTAGTAAATATTTCAAATGTTAATGAAAAAACAAAACCCACCATCACCAATTTAGAATTCTGTAGCCAGTGAAATTTATTCTACAAAAGTGAAGGAGAAATTCCTTCTCAGACAAACAAACATCAAGGAAATTTGTCACCAGTACACGTGCCTTGAAAAAAATGTTAAGGCTTCTTCAGAAACAAGGAAAATTATATGTCAGAAACTCAGACCTACTTAGGAAAAGGGAGAGAGATACAGAAATAAATAAACAAAAGTAAAATAAAATGTTTATTTTTCTTATTTTTTATTTGAGCTAACAGATAACTGTTCAAAACTAATAGCAACAGTGTATTGGGTGGTTATAGTTTATGAATAAATGAAGTGAATGACAGCAATGTTGTAAGGGATGGAAATAAGTAATTGGAAGTACTTTTTTTTTTTTTTTTTTTTTTGGATACCGAGTCTTGCTCTGTCACCCAGGCTGGAGTGCAGTGGCGCCATCTCAGCTCACTGCAAGCTCCGCCTCCCGGGTTCACGCCATTCTCCTCCTCAGTCTCCTGAGTAGCTGGGACTACGGGCGCCCGCCACCTCACCCGGCTAATGTTTTGTATTTTTAGTAAAGACGGGGTTTCACCGTGTTAGCCAGGATGGTCTTGATCTCCTGACCTCGTGATCCACCTGCCTCGGCCTCCCAAAGTGCTGGGATTACAGGCGTGAGCCACTGCGCCCAGCCAGAAGTACTTTTTATAAGTTATCTATACTAGTCAAGAGTAGTAGTATTTGAGAGTAGGCATAGATTAGTTGTAAATGTACAGTGCACTCTAGGGAATCATTAACAAAATGTATCTAGGAAACATAATTGATATGCTAACAGAGAAGATAAAACACTGTCCTATAAAATACTTAATTAGATCCAAAATGAAAAAAAAAAAAGGAAGGCAAAGAAAAACAAACCAAAACCCAGGTCGTCAATGAATAAAAAACGTTTACAAATATGACAGGTATTAATCCAGAAATATCAAAAATCACTCTAAATATAGTTTAAACCAATTAAAAACAATTGTCAAAGTACATTTTAAAAAATAAGATGAAAGTATATATTGTCTTTAGGAAACTCACTTTACATATAATGGCATGGGTGTCATAAATAGTAGAGTAAGATATACCATACTGACACTTATCCAAAATAATATGGTGTGACTACGTTAATTTCAGGTAAAGAAGACGTCAGTGCAAAAAAAAATATCAGGGATAAAAAGGAATCATTATATAATGATAAAGGAGCCAACTTTCCAGAAAACATAACAATTTTTCAAATGTATGTGCCTATAAACACAGCGTGAAAATATGTAAAGCAAAAACTAGTAAAACTACAAGGGGAAATAGATTAATTCACTATTTTAGTTAGACTTGAACCCTTCTACCCAGCAAGCAGGCTATCAGTAAGGATATAGTTGACTGAATAGCACTATCAACCAACTGGATCTAATTGACATTTATAGAAGACTTAATCTAACCATAGCAGAATATACATTCTTCTCAATTTCACATAAAATATTCACCAAATTCTGGGTCACAAAACATATCTTAACACATGAAAATTATAAAGTTATACAAAGTAGTCTCTCAGATCATTATGAGATTAAAATATAAATAGGAAACACATGAATCAAAGGAGATGAGGCCAAAGAAATTTGAAATAAAAATGAATTAAAAGAAAATGAAAGTATAACTCATCAAAATTTGTGCAATGCAACAAAAGCAGTACTAAGAGGGAAATTTATAGCATTTAATGCATATGTTAGAAAAGAAGAAAGATCTAAATATTAATAATCTAAGTTTCTATCTTAAAAAACTAGAAAAAGAAGATCAATATCTACAGTAATCAGAAGAAGAAAAATAATAAAAACTAGAGCAATATCAATGAAATTGAAAACAGGAAATCAGCAAAGAAAATTAATGAAAAGAAAAGCTAATTCTTTGAAAAGATAAGTAGAATTGGTAAACCTCTAAAAGTCAGTTTAAGAAAAAAATGAAAGGAGACAAAAATTACCAATATAAAGTATGAAAGAAGGATCCTTACTATTGATCTCGTCAATATTAAAATATAATAAATATTATGAACAAATCTATGCCCACAAATTTGATAATTTATATAAAATTGATCAATGCCTTAAAAGACATAATCTACAAAAACCAGAAGTAGATAATCTGAGTAAGTCTACATTTCTTAAAAGAATTAAATTAATAGCTTGTAACTTTCCAGAAAGAATCCATGAGGATGGGCATGGTGGCTCACGCCTGTAATCCTTGCACTTTGGGAGGCTGAGGCAGGTGGATCACAAGGTCAGGAGATCGAAACCATCCTGGCTAACATGGTGAAACTCCGTCTCTACTAAAAAATACAGAAAATTAGCTGGGTGTGGTGGCGGGTGCCTGTAGTCCCAGCTTCTTGGGAGGCTGAGGGAGAATGGTGTGAATCCGGGAACCAGAGCTTGCAGTGAGCCGAGTTTGCACCACAACACTCCAGCTTGGACAACAGAGCAAGACTCTGCCTCAAAAAAAAAAAAAAAAAAAAAAAAAAGAAAGAAAGAAAGAATCTATGTTACCTGTGGTTTGGTTTTGAGCTTTTAGATATCATGCCAAAAGCACAACACATGAATGAAAAAATTAAAATTTTAGACTTTATTAAAATTAAAAATATCTGCCCTTAAAGATAATGAAAAGATGAACCAAAGACTTTTAAAAAAACTTATAAAACACTTAACTATACCCCATTCTTTAGATGTACTCAAAGATTCACAACTCTAAATTAGCAGGTATAAAGAGATCTTAATTTTGTTTGATTTCGCTCACTGCAAAGATAGTGCATACATATATATTGACCTCTGACCCATGCTAAATGGAAAATTCAAAAGGTAAACCCACTACCCTATTTAAAGAATGCCAATGAATTTTGTAAAGGGATTTAGTTCTGCTGTCATTAATAGATATTTTAAAGTCAGTCCATCCGCACAAGAAGGGTTGAAACATAGTCACTGGGCATAGTCATAGGCCAGGTGTTGTGGCATGCATGCACAACCGTGTCTTCAGTCGCTATGTTTCAAGTGTTGGCAACAGCATATACAGCATTCTTTATGCTAAACTCCTTTTGAAAACGTTCCACACCCAGATTGCTGTTCACTGCTGTTAGCATTCTGTTTAAGAAAGTGTTTTTATATTTACTCTTCATTGATCTAAGGATACCCTGGTCACATCGCTGAATTAATGAAGTCATATTTGGACAAAAGTACATGGCATAAACATTATTTTTGAGGAGAATTTCAGCTGGAGGATGAACAGAACGGTTGTTAAGGAATAACAAAATCTTGTCGTCCTCATCCAGTTCAGCTTCCTTGCAGTGAGCATAAGCCACTGGTACAAATGTTTGTAAAACCAGATAGAGAAGATGTCTCTGGTGATTCATGCCTTCCTGCTAGCATAATAATAGACTGGTAAGAAGTTAGCTTTTTGAAAACATTGAGGACTCAAGCGTATGCCTAACACAGCAAGTTTACACTTAAGCGTGCCTGCTGCATTAGCACATACTGGTGCAGTTATTCTGTCCTTGGCATTCTTAATTCCTCTAGTAGCTGTTCAATAGCTGTAGTCAGTTTCTTTCTGGGTCAATAACACCAAAATCATTATGTTACATCAGCATTGTAGACTTGTTCTGGTGTCAGATTTTCAGCAGTGATGACATTGGCAAACTTGTCAATGAATTTCTCTTCTGCTTCATGATAAGCAGATGATTTATCACAAGTCTTTACAAATTTGTCTTTTAAAATTTTTCTGCAGCCAGTGTATTGAGTCTTCACAGTTCTCTATAATTTTCAGCTCATTATGATTGATATTTTCTTGTTTCATGACCAGAATATGATTAAGTGTCATATGTTTACCGTGACACTGCTGGATCCAGTCTTTCAATATGCAACCAAGATCTTCATTTTTAGCTGCAGAGTGTTTTTCTATTTTTCATTAACTTCTGCTTATCACTTTCAGCACTGAACTTCAACAGTTTATCTTTCTGTTTCTTCAAGTCATATATGGTAGCCATTCTACCATCATACACTTCTGTAAGATGCTTCACACTTACACTGCTGTTCAGTTTCTCCAACAGCTTGACTTTCTGTGTTCTAAATTAACAAAAATCCTCCTTCTTGTTCTTATCACTGTTACTCATAGAGGTATCTACAGGCTTTTTTTTTTGACATTTTCAACAAATATCATCACATCCTTGACATCACAGAGCATAGCATAAGCCAAAAACCTCAGTGAACAATGAACATAGGTCTTGGCTTCATGTGGAACATCATTAGGAACGTACTGCTGGTGCTTCTGGTCTGCATATGTGTCATTTTATTACCATTGTGGGCATACGTGTGTGGGAGTATCTAGGTGTGCACAGAAAATACATATCACAGGTGAATGGTACTTGGAGGGTCTTTTTTTTTCCCCTTGGGGTCACTGAATAAACTGTGAGTGGTGTGCTTGTGTTTTGACTGCAACCTGTCACATGAGGTCAGGTGTAAAATTTTCCAGTTGTGGCATCATGTCAATGATCAAGAATCCTAGATTTTGGAGCATTCTGGAGTTTGAATTTTCAGATTAGGGATGCTCAAACGGTATTGTTCTTCATAATGTCTGTGTGAACTGCTCACAAGATTCATTATGTTAAAGTCAAAAATCCATTTCTCTGCATTGAAGGTCATCTCTAGCAGGTAATAATTGTGACAGAAATAAAATGAAAACCTGTTTGCATGGAAGTTTTTACTTCATAGCTGTTCATTGTGACATTAACAGATAGAGCAGGTGAAATTGCACGGTTTCTGACCATCTGTTCAAAAGTGAAATTAAGTCTTTCTATGCAAGATATGGCCTCAGTTTCCTGATACTCAGCCAGGCATAGGCCTGAAGAGACTGCTGGAGGACAGTGCTAATGGGCTCCACGGGAGCTACAGTCACCTGGGGTGTGGTGTCTACTCACTACACTACCTCCATTGGCTTCCTCTCTCTCCTGACTGCCACAGCTCCAGTCCCCGAAAGCAATCTGAGCATTCCGGGAGTGTGTCCACACACAAATCTCTTATCTCATTGTGAACAGAGAGCATCTAGGGTTGGAGCTAAGCTCCCTTGCCTGATAAGAGCCACTGCAGCAGTTTAGTATGGCCAGAAGCTCATCTCTCTCCTTAGCACATGCACCTGGATTCCCTGTCTTTTTTTCTCTTCCCCTGGAAAGTGAGAGAGACAGAGAGGTTTGCAGGTGAACAGCAAGGAGTTAGTGTGGGTGTTCTCATTTTAGCATACTGATTGCCATTTTATTTCAGGGTTGAGTAGTAATTACCACTAATGAACAACATGATAATTTGCAGCCATAAATCACCAGTTGCTTGGTTTTGCCATTTAACACAATGAATTAAAGCTTTTCATGCTCAGAACTTGGCAGGTCTCAGTGTATCTTCTGTTCAGGTCAAGGTGTACTGAAATATGCAGGGTACCGATGTGGATTTCTACTCAGAAAACATTTCTGAATTCCTTGATAATGAATTCCAGGCATAAAGACGTACTTGTGAACTCACTGCCGAAGTCCTGCTCATCACTGAGATATTCTCCTGCAACATTTGCCAACTTGTTCCTCCTTGGAGTAACTTGAGTTAACAGCTTACATGTGCCAAGCCATGTTGAGACCACCTCCTCATGGCAGCTTTTGCTTCTGGCCTTGAACAGAGTGGGAGTTGGTTTTCCAGCACAATACACAGACATCTGAAACTCTCTTGTGATGTGAGATACTTCATCAGGGTTGCAGAAAAGTAATGTCTGTTGAGAAGCTACTCCAAACCAGGCATGATTTTGACACTTTATTCACAATGTCTTCCTAAAAAGAGCTTAATCAGGCTCAAGGATGAACGATGGTTTACCCATGCGTAAATATCTAGTAAGTTTTGTAAGTCAGGCTAAGGTTCTAGGCTTTCGAGATAGGCAAAACATTGCCTACATGCTTTGATCAACATATATTTAAATGGTTTCATAATTTTCACACATTTTCTCTACACATGTAGACTCCATATCCCCAAATGATGGGCTACAGCTTCTACTTACACTGCATTTATGTACAGTATTTATGCATATAGTTAATGCTTAAAAACACCTGTGGAATTAAATGGAAAACCTTCTGTATTGAAATAAATGAAAAGGCTATAAATAATACATATCTTGTATGTTGTATGACATATATCACATATTTTCTTATTTAATAGCAACTACGAAGGTTCCATAGGCCCAAGTTATAATAAAACACAGACTTTGGTTTAAGAAACAGATCATTTAAATAATTGATGATAAATTAATATCTCTTTTAGTCCATTAATGCTTCTTAATAGCCTCCAGACAGACTGGATCAACAATGTATAATCCTGATTAATAAAAAATTTGTCAAGATGTGAACTGACTTGAGAGAGGAGGAGACTACAATAGAATCCATGATTCGCAAACTGTTAAAAGTGGGGTAAAATGATATATTCCAGAAAATTATAAAGACATAATATAGCTTCAACTCCACAGAATATAAATTTTACATAAGAAGATCTTCCAAAATTTTTCTGTATAATGTCAAGTAGACATAGGCGGGTATTATTTTAAACCTTGAAAGAAATTATAAGAATTTTTCCTCCAGTGGACTAAAACTCAGTGCAGACAGCAAAGAGTCCAAGAATCTCTTAGAGGAATGAAGGGTAGACTATGACCCCAAGAGAGGATGCCTCACTGTAGCTGTTCTTAGCGATGGGATAAAGACTGTTTTCCTCATTCTCTGGACAACTGAGAATAATAGCACTGCTAAGCCAGATCAGTTTGTATTGACTGCAGTTGATACTTTTCTATGCAGTGAGATGTAAAGACCCATTCAACTTCTGTTATTTTGCCTCTATTATAATTACCAATTAAGACCCAATACAGCCATTCTTTATTTCCTTATGTGTATAATCACCATCATGCCTTCTAAAGTTTCTATGAAAAAACAAAACACTAGATTCAATATTCCTCCAAATTGATTTCTGCAGATTTCTCCTGAACTCCTTCAATACCAAGGTAATTTTATATGCTTCACCCTTTCTAGAAGAGAGCAATTTAAGAATAATGAAAAAAAAATGTTGGTTTTATTTGATCAATGGATTGCCTTATGTAAAAAAAAAAATGTGAGAAAGTATATTAGGATGTTAGTCATGTTATCTAAGTGACAAAATCTTTTTTCCTACTGGACATGTTTTAATTTAAATTTCATGATGTCCTGTGGTCTTAAAATTCTATCTGGCAATATAGAAATAGGCAAAATTTATAATTTATTTATTCTTCTAATATTGAAAATTCTGAGGCTACATTTATGTCAAACTGTTGCTATTTTAAAATACTTTTTTGGATAAAGATGATTAAGACAGGTTACAAATCTTATTCCCCAACACCCATGGAAATTAATGTTTTAATAAAAGCCCAAAGTTCAACTGCAGCAACAAAAAAGGAATACAGTGTGATCTTATGCCACAAGGTATTTTAACATTGCTGTCATGAAAAGTAGTATAAATTATGACATGATGTGTGAAGCCTCAAACCCCATGTCTTCTCCATAGGGTTAATATGAGGAGTAGAAGGAAATAAAGCCCTGAAGATTCTTACTGGTTTTCCTACTCAATTTTTAGAGCTGAGGAGACTACTGGAGGGAATGGTTTTAAGAAGAGAAGCCCCAACATACTACTATGGGAGCTCAGTGGAGTCAGGAAGTTCTAGAGCAGTATGCTGAGTTTCAGAAATTGGATGAAGCTGTAGGAGCAGGATAGCAGGTGGCTGGGTGCAGAACGCCATGTTTGATATTTTTTATAAGATTTTGGTAAAGATAATCTAGCCTTGACTCCAGACATATGACATGGCCACAGCTAAGCTAGCCTCTAACCTATCCCATTGCCCTCAGGATACAGGAATGTGGTTAGAAGCAAAATTAGCATCCACATGAAACCCAGGGAAAAACAGAAACATTATTAATATCTTGGAGAGGGTCAAAGAGAGCAATCCCTCAGTGCATCCAGATGAGTAGAAGTTTCAGACAAAGCTGCCCTTTAAATAAATATGAGCAAATGAAAAGAAGCAACTTGATAACTATTTAAATTCTACAGAGAAAGGAAGAAATAAATGGGAGGTCGGGGGTTAGCAGGAAGGAATGAAAATAAAGGTTCAGAAAGCAAGGAAAGTAAAAGCCAATTCTGAAAGAAAGTGCATTTAAAAAAAAGGAAGCAAACTTTCCCCAAGATATTTGCACTATAGAAGAACCTCATAGAAATAAAAGTTCAGTAAAAACATATAACAAAATAAAAAACAATGAAACAACAAAACAGTGAAAACATGGAACAACCATTCAAATAACAGAGATTTTGGTGCTACATGCCTTATTTTAGAAGCCAAATTTTTGAGCAGGTAACCTGGTGGAATGAAGAAAAAGCTTTCAATAATCACTGTCAATATAGAAGAAGACAAAGAAATTAAGGCTTTGGAGAAAATGCCTAGGAAATGGAATGGAGGACTAGGTGGACTAAGACAATCAGAGAGAAACTGATAAATACAGTGAACTGAGAAGATACAAGGCCAGTGTGATCCATGTTATGAATACACCAAACTGAACAGGCATATGGATACAGATAATCCACAGAATTTGAAAATCAAAAACACATTTTAAATATAAAGACCATGGGTAAATATTTCCAAATTGGACAGATACCCACAACCAAACTTCCTTTTTAAAAGACTACTTGCTAATGAATTCAAGCCAAAGTATGAACTCAGCCTTGGAGCACAATTAATTAAATTCATTTTCTGTATTTCAGGGAATTGTGAAAAATCCACACTTGTCAGGCATACTATAAATTTAGATCATGCTTTCTACAGGATAGAAAATGTTATTTTAAAGTTCAAGTTCTCACATTTTGTTTCTGTTAGACTTAAGCTTGTACTCAATCAGTTCCATCCATGACTAGAAGTATGTATCAGAAATACTTTGGGCGCCTCAGGGAAAAATAGTCGATGCTATTTTTGTTGACATCATTATCACCATTGAAACCCTCTGAAGTCATTTCCCCATCTACTTGTTGGATTTCCTAATATTTTTGTTCAAGTATCTGATTCTCTAACATAGAGCTCTAGTAAAGAACAGTATTACACTAATAATTGAATTAAAACATATTGATCACCTAAGACATAAGAGGGTCGGAGCAAGATTAGAGGCTTGTCAAAAGCTCCAAGGTCTGAACCCTCCAGCTTTGGGGTGAGGAAAATAACCATGGACTCCTTAGAGAAAGGCTGGATCAGAGTAGGGGCTGAGGTTATGTCCCAGGATCCCTGTGAGAGGCTGCATGATGAGCAAATTGTGGCGTCTGAGCTTGGCCAAGGAGGTGTTCTCTTAGCCCATCATGAGCAAAAGACTCTAAGAGCTGATATTGCCGGTGAAGCAAGGTGAGGCAGACTTTATGAGCCATTCACATACTAGGAACATGTCTTCCGGTGGCTTATACTCATTTTTAGTGGGTATGAGCCCACTAAAAATCTAAGCTAACTATGGCTCTAACGATACAAATAATTGCATTGTCATCATTACCTTGGAATACTTGATAGAGAAAACTTTTGCTGAGTTAGGTACCAATTTACATTATCACAGGAAATATCGACATTACATTTGTGAATGAAAGAAAGGAAAGGATCTTTCCTTGTTATAATTTCACCTACTATAACTTTTTTAACGGTTTTAAAAATATTCTAAGTTTTGTATTACTTTCTTGACTATGGTAGGAATCAAAAGTTTGCAAAGATTACTCTTAAGGAGTATTAATCAGGAATTGCATGTAGCCATGTCAAACATAAAATTTGGTGTAAAAATGTTTTTAATGAAAGCAAGCTCAAATTCTTTATCACAATTTTTAAAAATAATGTATGAGCAATGTGTGGTGAAACTATAGAAGTATTACATAAGCTAAGAAATTAATATCATCCTAATATTTCATTATAAGTATACAATATAAAGAGCATATAAAGAATATTGCCATAAAATCCCATTCATATGCCTAAGATATGCTTCTCTGTATTCCTTCAAACCTTACAAACAATATTTTCTGTTTCCCATGACATGAAAAATATTGAGGAATACTGTTTCAACAAAGATGTGCATAACTTTGCTGCCTCTAGAACTTCACTTTGATGCATTTTGAGTGAAATATCTTCCCCACCACGCACCCTTTCTTTCTGTTTAAATGTTGCTCATCCTCCATGTCTCATTTCAAGGAGGGCAAAGGAGACCGACCATTTTCTGTTGTTGAATGATTAATGAGGATCCATGATGCATTAAAGAGAAACTGTGATTACCATGTCACCATCTCTTACACCATGGATGTCCAATCTTTTGTCTTCCCTTGGACACGTTGGAAGAAAAAGAATTGTCTTGGGATACACGTAAAAGTAAAATACATTAAAACTAACAATAGCTGTTGAGTAAAAAAAAAAAAAAAAAATCACAAAAAGACTCATGATGTTTTAAGAAAGTTTATGAATTTGTGTTGAGCTTCATTCAAAGCTGTCCTGGGCCACATGTGGCCTGTGGCACATGGGTTGGACAAGCTTGTCTTGTACCATGTCTGAAATTTTAGAAAATCTATTCTGCATATTTGTTGAAAAAAAGAAGAATGTTAAAATACATGCTGATAATGTAAAGTGACATGATTGAATGGGAAAGGGATAACAAGACATGTACAGTAACCAGAGCCAACACATCTGTAAGCCCAGACTTCACTGCTTGTGTCTGAAATCTTGCTGGTCTTTACAACATATGTGTATTGTTTACAGTCGAGCCTTGGAAAATGTGGAAGTAATAGGGAATCTGACCCCCGTGCAGTTGAAAATTCAGGTATAACTTTTAACTCCCACCAAATTTACTTACTAATAGCCTACTGTTGACCAGAAGGCTTACAGATAACATAAACAGTAGATTAACAGATATTTTGTATATGTATCAGATACTGTATTTTTACAATAAAATAAGCTAGAGAAAAGTAAATGTTATTAAGAAAATCATAAGGAAGAGAAAATACATTTAAAGTACTATACTGTATTTATCGATACCAGAAGTTTATGTCTTCTGTTTATAAGATGAATCGTGTCTGAAATGGCAGGCACCTGCAGCTTCAGGCCTCAATCCGCGCTATATATCAAGCAACTTAGCTTTTTCTTATAATGTCAGGACTTTTCTCTGCTTCTTGGGAGCACTTCCAGCATCACTAGCAGAACTTTCTACGGGTCCCATGGTGTTATGCAAGGTTTAAGGTACTGCACTAAACACAATGAAAAATATGCAAGAACAGCAAGAGAGAGATCACTTTTTACTGGATATACAATTTACTGGAGAGGCAAAATGCTTACGTGGAGATGATAAGTACTACACGTGTTTTAGGCAAATACTCTCAACACTTGCGCTCACCACAATAGCGGCAAGAAGCAACTACAAACTTATTACAGTTTTACAGTATGTGCTACAGTTAATGGTATGCAGTTAAGACAATACTACATCTTTACATTCGCTTATGTTTCTCTCAACTGCAAATGATGCCACATATGGTCTGTGTTTGTGTAAGTTTTGTTACATTTTAACATTTAATAATAAATTTGTGTATATTTTATGGTGGTTCATGATGAAATAGACTAGTATCTACATAGATTTTATGTATTTATGACATGCCTTTTTCTTTTTTTTTTTTTTTTTTGATATTTCTAGGCTACACAGTTCACCTGTGACTTTTTAAAGACCCATAGATCTCCAGAAATATTTTCCAATGTTATAAAAAAAACTGCATATAAATGGATCAATGCAGTTCAAACCCAAAAACTCATAGATCTCCAAAAGATTTTCCAATACATTCATTGCAAAAAACTGCATGTAAATGGACTGATGCAGTTCAAACCCATGTTGTACAAGGGTCAACTATATATGTGTATACAGATATGTACATGTATATATGCATATATATTATACATAGAATAATGTATACTGAAATATAGTTCTTTTTAATACATAATTGATGACGTGAAAGCCAATGGATAGTGTGCCTATTTGGAGTTTCTAAAAGTTATTAGGCCCTCAAGGTGGTTGACTTTGGAAACTGAGTCACACAGCTTGAACTTTTAATTACTGATGTTTTAAAAATAGATTAACTTCCTTCCTAATTTCCTTTTTTATGGCTAAGACCAGGTGGCCCTGACATAAAAAAAGACCACTTGACTGAGACAAAAGACCCCTTGACTATTACGTCTTTCTTTAATATAGAATATTAAATATGTCTTTCAAAATAAAATGCTGCATATAACTAAGCAAATTGTTGTAACTATTCACTAACCCTCTATGGAAAAATAATGTAATCTTGTTAATCTTTCCCAGAACTTTTCTGCTTAAATGATTTTCAGACATTCCCTCTTTGGAGCACTGACCCTTTCCTTTTGGAGTCAGTGTCCTCCTGGGTTCACAAACTTTGAATAAACCCAATATTTACAAACTTTTAATAAACCCAGTATTTAATCAGATTGCCTGAGTCTCATCATTAAGGTTGTCCATGATGTACATAGTGTATTAAATACATGGAATAATAGAGTAATGTTATTTAAAATGATCTCATGTATCTTCTGGTTGGTTATGTCCATCTACCTATATATTCACCTATTCATTTATGCACTTAGCTACAGTAACAAATATATTAAGAGCTAAAACAAAACAAAAAAGCTAGTATATAAGGGGCATACTTTAAATTAAGAGTAATCTTTATTACAGTGTCTCTAAATAAAAGCAAGTACCATTGTTAAAGCATGTTGATTACTAAACTGTGAAATCTGAAGTCTTCCAAGCCAGGAGGATTGACGTTAGGTACCTGAATAACACAGAATGTGGATTTGTGCACCACCACCAAGTTCCTTCACAATTATAAAATGACTTTCACGTATAATTTTAGACATCTGCTGCTCTGTTTGACCTTATCCCACTATGTTCTAATCACTGCTGGTGCTTAAGAAATCTTCACCTGTTCTGTATGTACCATTCTGCTGCCGCTTGGCTATCAGCTACAGGGAATCATTAAAAGTCCAATTATTCTTCTGGAGGATCCCTCCCAGAGCTGGATGGGAGTGGAGGTGAAAGGTTCGTCCTGCAGAGAACAGTATCAGCATTTCTGAGAATGAGGAGGCCTCTGGGCATTTGTGGAGGAAAGATTCCAGAACCTTTTATGAATTGTATTTTTTGGCTTCCATCCTTTTGTCCCTTCATAATCCACATTCTCACCATTTTTCCACCTCTCTGAGGCTGGAGCAACTTGGATCGGTGGCCAAAAAAAGCCATACATACACACATACATACACACACACAAACACACACCGATTTCAAAACCTTTGGAGAGGCATTTTAAAGACAAAAAACATTCAAATTTGCTGAAATTGTAAATATTTAAAACATGGTTGAAAGACAAAGAATGAAACCAAATAAATGTAATATATTTTTGAGAATGTAAATGATCCCTGACATATAAAAACACTCAAAGACAAGTGCTCTCAGTGTAGGAGCAAATGAAAAACATTCTATTCATTTAAAATCAATTCAAATGGACATTATAACACATGCTGTTTGATAGTTCTGTGGATGTTTATTATTTCAAACATTTATATTAACTAACTCCTGTTAAATTTTGGTAAAATCTGTGTTTTCCTTTATTAGATTAGTTTGGTGATTTTAGAGCTCTCTGAATTTCAGACCTAAGCTCTCATTTTGTGTTATACCGGTTAGCAGGACCAACTTCACTAGCAAAACAAAGCAAAATGAAGGCAAAATCCATGAAAATTTTTTTTTAACTTTAAACTAATGCAGTCATCAAAATGTAAGTTATCTCACAGAGTTTTGTCTTAATAAAGGCTTTAGCCTTTAGGATGTGACTAGATTTTTGGCTCTACCACTTACTTTCTGACTGAGCTTGGGGAAGTTGTATAGTGTCTCTGGATCTTATTTTCTTGATTTGTAAAATGGGGGATCATTATACCAACCCTATAAGGCCACTGCGATTTAAAAAAATGAAATAATGCATGCAAAAGACTTAGCAGAATATCTGACACACGTACTGTTTATTTTATTCTCAATAATAAGTTTTATTAGTATTTGGCAGGGAATGAGATTTTATTTCTTCCTATACCTATTTAATATTAGTTTAAAAAGTCCATGTTCATTTTCAAAGGCAATACATCATACATTCTGAAATTAATAATCTTTAAGACATTTATAATACTTAATTTATAGTAATGTCATACTAAATGATATTACACTGGAGAAAAAATTGTTAACAATAAAATGCTGTACATAGTTAATGATAGTAACACTATTAAAGTAAAAGTATTGACATTTAGACAAGGATATGCAATCCAGATTGGATGCGTGTCCCCCCCTAAATCTCATGTGGAAATGTAATCCCCAATTTTGAAGGTGGGGCTTGGTGGGAGGTGCTTGGACCATGGCAGGGGATCCCTCATGAATTGTTTAGCGTCATTCCCTTAGTGATGACCTCGCTATACTGTGTGACTTCTCATGAGATCTTGTTTAAAAGTGTGGTACCACTCTCTCTCTCTCTTACTCCTGCTCCCAACATGAGATGTCTGCTCCCCCTTTGCCTTCTGCCATAATTAGAAGTTTCCTGGGGCCTCCCCAGAAGCAGATGCCACTACATTTTCTGTTCAGCCTGCAGAACGGCGAACTAATTAAACCACTTTCTTTATAAATTACCCAGTCTCAGGTGTTTCTTTATAGCAATGCAAAAACAAACTAGTACAATATCTTAGTTATTAACTTTAATTTCCTCCACCCCTCTTGTAACCATATCAATTTCTTCTACCTTCTATGATTCTTAGAGCAGACCTGCCTATTAGTATTTGAGAGTGTCTAATTTATCCAGTTTGTCTGATTTAAATTGTTAAGGGTACTTTGAAATATGCAGACAATTCCCCAAACATTTCCCTCTACACCTTTAAATAGCAATCATTGTCAATGACTGAGACTAGTTTTAAGAATAAAAGGGCCAAGCTAGTTCCTAAACGATTACATTTGTCTATAAGAATAACAGTTTTATTACTAAATATGCTTCCATGGTTTCTCTGAGTGCATGCTGACAAAGCTACTGATTCTAAGAAACACAGAGGCAGGAAAAAGTTAAAACACAGAGAAAAAAATACCATGCATATTCCTGCAACACATCCAAATGGAAATTCACTATTTATATACTGATATATTTCCTAAGTCCTTTCTCCCTGGTCAGATATGGAATTTTGGTTTTGTTTGCATGATTTTGTTCATACTGTTAAGTATAGCTGTTTTCTGTATTATTTTATCTAAAATATGACTTGCATTATTCATGCACCTTTGGACTCTAGGTTCTTTAAACCAAGAGTAGATAGAGGCCTAGAACAGGTTGCATGAAAGCCCCAACTCAGACAGTGTGAGCATTCAGAGATCCCAGCCAGAAATTAAGGGGGGACTTTTTAGTGTCCCTTATGTGCAGAAGAGTGGCTATCTATGACCTTGACAATGAGAACCTATGGTCTCGTAGGGACCCTATAAATAGATTTGGATACATCCCTCATTATACACATGAAGTTGTTAAAGACTAAAACAATTTGGTCACCTGCCAATAATTCACTGCATGTAACCGATGAAATAAAAAGTAAAACTCCTGGCCGGGTGTGGTGGCTCATGCCTGTAATCCCAGCACTTTGGGAGGCCAAGGAGGGTGGATCACGAGGTCAGGAAATTGAGACCATCCTGGCTAACACGGTGAAACCCCATCTCTACTAAAAATACAAACAAATTAGCCAGGGCACCTGTAGTCCCAATTACTAGGGAGACTGAATTAAGAAAATGGCATGAACCTGGGAGGCAGAGGTTGCAGTGAGCCGAGATCGCACCACTGCACTCCAGCCTGGGAGACAGAGCGAGACTCTGTCTCAAAAAAAAAAAAAAAACAAAAAAAAGTAAAACTCCTGGCCTTCTATTCAGCCCCACACCTAATGTCTGAGAATTCCAAGGCAAGAATAAAAATGGAGGCCCAGGCCCAGAGCCTGCTCCCTTTCCCTTCTCACCCTGATTTCCTCTTGACAAGAATATCATGCAAATGTGTATGCAATCAATCTGGACGTCCAAGATCATTCCAAATTTTGGGCTTAGGGTCATGCACGGTGGCACACCATCTACTTTTGGTAAGTCAGACCCCATGGAAAGGGTGACCTGAGCTGGCCCTGTGAGCATCTTAAGGGCATCTGGGTAGGGAGCCTCCAGGTGAGACTCCTGACACCTGAAGGGTGGTCTTGAAGGGAGAATATGAGCTCTATTTGGTACATATTTGTCTCCATGTTTCAGTTGGACTCTGAGAGAAGGATTTAGGAATTGATCCCAAGGAACGCTGTGAGGGTGTTTGGGAGTTAAAAAAGGAAGGGAGAGCTCAACAAAGGATGGATTAAGAAGTGGATCACTTCTTAATGATGTAGGCAACCAGGGCTCAGCCCCAGTGGGGACAGACTCAGGGTTGTCCCAGTGTGGAGCAAGAGGTGTAGAACTTACCTATCAACTGCTATCTCTCATTGGTTGAGGGTTGCTCTAGGGGCACTGACTCTCTCGCACATCTGGCCTCCCTTTGAGAAGACTCTGCAGGTCTGCTGCACAAGATTAGAGGAACTGAAGTTGGAAGGGTCCCTAGTTGCTGGCTGTAAGGCTACGTTATGTCTTCCTCTTTATAGTACATATTAAGTGAACATATATTAATAGTATCCTACTCAATATATAATTACAATATGATTAACCTACTTTTAATCACCTCATCATTTAATTAAGGAATGAAACATTTCTATTATTACCCAACACATTAACACATGTTAGTTCTAGCTTGCAGTGACTCATGCCTGTAATCCCAGCACTTTGGGAGGCTGAGGCGGATGGATCACCTGAGGTCTGGAGTTCAAGACCAGCCTGGCCAACATGGTGAAACCCTGTCTCTACTAAAAAATACAAAAATTAGCATTGTGGCACACATCTATAATCCCAGCTACTCGGGAGGCTGAGACAGGAGAAACACTTGAACCTGGGAGGCAGAGGTTGCAGTGAGCCCAGATCACACCATTGCATATCAGCCTAGGTGACAGAAAGAGACTGCATCACAAAACAAAACAAAACAAAACAAACAAAACAAAAAAGACATGTTAGTTCTTTAAAGGCACTATGCATTCAAGAAATCAAGATCAGAAAAAAAAAGAAGCCTTGGGTTTGTTTCAGTGACTGGGCAGGTTATATTCCAGATGGATCTTTTGCATATTACTGTGAATTCAGGGATGGAGCACTATATTTTACCTTTCATCTGGACATTTAACCATCTCATCTCATTTAGCATTTAAACTTACTTGTATTGAAAATTATTCTGTTCTCTCAAGCATTAGATTATGGTTTAGGAACATCTATTTGTTTCTCAAAAGGTATTTAACCCAAGACTATTTTAAAATTCTGTAGTAAATATTGAGAACTTCTAAAGGCTTATTCTTCCATAGCACTTACACATTCATACAATTGTACATTTAGTTACATTTTAAGTCTCTATTTTGCTTCATTCAAACCACGTTGTTGTTCAGAGATGCACAGAGTGTATCGTGATGGTAAAAGTTTCCCAAGCTGGTGATCTTTGCATTTTCCAGACATCCTTCACCAAAGTCAATTTCTTCTCTCATGAGCAGATGGATGGATATGAATCAAACTAAAATGGAAGAACCAGGATGCTTTCAGCTGACAAATGACTCCTGCTAATCATGAGTATGGGATTTGGTGATGAAAAGAATAAAGACTCCAAGTTTCTTTAAAATGCAATTCCATTTGCCATTCTGAGACAGACATTTCAACTAGCCCCTCGCAACAATGGTTTCTCATACGTAATGAGGTTAGTTTCTGCTACAGTCCACTGGGAAGAAACAACCTTTAATACTGTTTACTAGCCATATAATTTGTTGAATAAATGTAATATTAAATCTAGTTTCCAGTTGTTTTGCTGACTTATAAGCCACATTTGAAGTACTGACTTTAATTTTTCAAAAAGCAAAGGTTTTCATTTACATATTTTACATATATCAATGTTCACACGTATTTTTATGTAGAAAATCAAAACATCAATCTTCTCATTAAAATCTGCTTTTAGATGTCCTACAACAATAAACAGGCATTTCATGGAAAATAGCTATTTATTTACATTCGCAAATTCATTCACAGTCAGCCTCATCCTTCTTTGCCAGGCACAGGAAAGGTCTACAGATCCTTGATTCCTCCTTCCCTAGTCATCTCTAGAAGAAGTTCAGTAGCTATAAAATAAGACAGGCTTGGAGCCTGGTTCCACCAAATGCGATCTTCAGCATGTGCTTCACAACTTCCAGAGTGCAGTTTTTTCATGAGTAAATGGTGTAGTAGGACCTCATCAGGTGCTGGTTGTGAGCATTAACTAGTAGGATGTCAGCAAGATGCCTGGTCAAACAACTCACATGTTGAAGAGGTTCAATAAATGCCGGCCTCATTCCTTTCTTACCTTCCATCATGTAAACTGTACTTGCAACCCCCCAAATCACTTCCTATCCAAATTGTCTCCATTTCTTCAACACCACTCAAACACCAACTCTTTGCAGCCTTCTACTACCACTCAAGCTTAGAAAGATAATACTCATAGACCACAGAGGCCATGTCTCAGCCACTGCATTAAGTACATAAGCGGCGGTATTTCATTTGATCCTATCAACAACACAATACTACAGTAAAATAATTATCTGTAATTTGCCAACAAGGAAACGGCATTGAGCCAGCCAGTAAATAACAGACTGTTGACTCAAACTGGCTGTCACTCACTTTCTCTTCTAAAAATTCATACAGTTTTAATTTTACAGCATTAAAATGAGAAATAAAATGTTATTGTGCTGGATTGTCTTTCATTTTATTTCTCAGATGATCTTAAAATATTATTAAACTCTCTTGTTTAATCTTTCATGTTTATGTCTTCTCTATGATTAGCCTTCCCAGGAACAAAGAATGTAAATTTCTAAGCTCAATTCTTCAACCCATTTAACAAAGGTGTATTGGATGTTCACAGGATGTGGGGAACAGTCCTAAGGGTTGGACGTCTGAAATGAGTGACACACCCCCTCCCTTGAGTAGTTCACAGCCCAGTGAGAATAACATCCACATATTAACAGCAATATCATACAGAAATTGCCATGATAGAAATGAGTCATAAAACTAGTCCCATCAATGATAGACTGGATAAAGAAAATGTGGCACATATATACCATGGAATACTATGCAGCCATATAAAAGAATGAGTTCATGTCCTTTGCAGGGACATGGATGAAGCTGGAAACCATCATTCTCAGCAAACTAACATAGGAACAGAAAACCAAACACTGGATGTTTTCACTCATAAGTGGGAGTTGAACAATGAGAACACATGGACACAGGGAGGGGAACATCACACATCAGGGCTTGTCAGCAGGGGGAGGAAAGGGGAGGGAGAGCATTAGGACAAATACCTAATGCATGTGGGGCTTAAAACCTGATGATGGGTTGATGGGTGCAGCAAACCACCATAGCCCATGTATACCAATGTAACAAACCTGCACATTCTACACATGCATTCCAGAACTTAAAAAAAAATATTATAGAGGCAAAACTCGTGGAGCCTGATAGTTTTGCCAATTCAGGGTAAGGGTTCTCAGGGATATTTCTCAGAGAAAGTAATAGATGAATTGAGTCTGAATAGGAAAAATACAAATTTATAGAAAAAGATGTGAGAAGCAGTGGAGAAGTCAAAGGATTCTAAGTAGAACATAAAGAAGAAACATCCCAAACAGGAAAAATGACATATTAACCTGAGAACCAAAATTAGTATATTGCAGATGACAAAGAAAATGGGAGATGTTGACACAAATTGGTTTATATGTAGATTTATATAGCAGCTTACATCTTACCCTTTTAAAACTATTTGCCCCCATTGATTTAAAAGGAATCATGTAAAAATTTGCCCAACAGTTTTTCCTCATTAAAAAAAAAATATATGCTAGGCTTATTTAATTATTTTTTGCTACTATCGAAATGATCGTTTTTTTTCTCCTTTACTATTTAATGTGGTGATTTACATTTGCTAATATGGAAGAAATATTACATTACAGGAATAATGATTAAGCGATATTATCTTCTTACACTTTGCTGGGTTCAATTTGCTCTTTCCTTACCGGTATTGTTTTTGACAGATTTTGTCTTTAAGGTTATGCCATGCACTTGAAATAAATTTTGGGATTTTTCCTTTTTGCAATTCTCTTTGAAAGAGGTTGTATAAGTTGAAATTGTGTTGCTGGTACGTTTTATAGAACTCATCTCCAAAATCAAGTGAGCATGATGTTTGTTTTGTTTTGGTTTAGGTTAACATTTTAATAACCAACTTTTGTCTCTTCTGATCCTCTCTTTATGTGATAATTTTTATTTCATTTTTTGCTTGTATTCTTTATCAGTTACTTCTATCTTTTTGGTTTTGATTCAATTTTTCTAACTTTTTTGGTGGAGTTTTGGGTTCATTACACTAAGCCATTTGTCTTTTGTAATATAAGAAAAGTTCATAAATTTACCTCTAAACATGGCATTAGCTTCATCCTAGACATTTCAATATGAAGTATTTGTATTATCACTTCTATTCATCCCTTTTTTAAATTTTTTTTCTGCCACCAGGCTGGAGTGGAGTGGCACAATCTCAGCTCACTGCAACCTCCGACTCCCTGGTTCAAATGATTCTCTTCCCGAGTAGCTGGGATTACAGTCACATGCTGCCACACCCAGCAAATTTTTGCAGTTTTAGTAGAGACTGGTCTTGATCTTCTGGGCTTCAAGTGATCCTCCCACCTTGGCCTCCCAAAGTGGTGGGATTACAGGCGTGAGCCACCATGCTTGGCCTATTTCTAACATCCTTTTATGAGTTTTCTATTTGAATCACTTGTGCCCTTTATATTGTTTTCTCTTGCCTCTTTCATTTCTCGCTTGCCT
The DNA here is from genome assembly GCF_002776525.5 of Piliocolobus tephrosceles. Taxonomy (NCBI): domain Eukaryota; kingdom Metazoa; phylum Chordata; class Mammalia; order Primates; family Cercopithecidae; genus Piliocolobus; species Piliocolobus tephrosceles. The sequence goes on along the minus strand of NC_045442.1, from coordinate 78,952,438 downwards.
TTTTTTTTTTTTTTGGCTACATTGAAGACTTTTCATCTTTAGGCCTAAAAGTGTTTGCAAGTACTCAACATCTCTGTTTCCTCATGGTAAAATAAGGCCCAAATTACAAATGTGAATAAAAAATTCCTTCAAAATAAAACACTTATATCTAGCAATATTTAAAAGGTATAATATAAACCAAGTTGAATTTATTCCAGGAATCCACAATTGGTTTAACACTTGAAAACTAGTCAATTTTACTATTACAATAACAAACTAAAGGATAAATCATATGATATCATCAGATTGAATAAAACTGGTAAAACAATTATACATTTATAATTAAAAAAAATTGATAACTAGAAATAGAAGGGAAATTTATTAACTGTGATAGCAGATAGCTTCCAAGCCTTAAGCAAAATCATAATTCAAGATAAATTGTTAAAAGCTTTCATTCTGAGATTGGGAATAAGAAAATGAAAACTACTATGACTACTTTTAATTAACATTGTAAAAGATGGTCTACCCAGACAGAGAGACATTAAGAAAAAATAAAACATCTAAATTTAAGAGAGAGAAAAAAATTTTAATGTTCAGATGACATGATTTTATAGACAATCCAAAAATATCTTCAGATGAATTATTATGTGTAATAAGTAAGAGTAACAAGGTTGCTAGGTATAAACTCAATATATAAAAATCAATTGAATTTCTCTGTAACGATAATGAGCATAAAATGAAAGTTTAAAATTCATGTCATTTTCAATAACATCAAAAACACTAAATGTCAAAGGGTAAATCTAACAAGGATGTGCAAGACCTCTAGATGGAAGTCTATAAAATATGTTGAGAGAAATGAAAGAAAATACAAACAAATGAAAGAAGATATAAACAAATTTATATCACAAGCATAGATTAGAATATTTCATTTTTACTTTTATTTTATTTTCATTCTTATTTTTCAAACTATAAATTTGTATTGGAAAACATTAAAGAGGACCCAAATAGATAAAGAGGTAGACCATGCCATGCACAGAAAGAATACATATTTTAAGCAGATCAATTAGAAGATTTAATATGTAAATATTTATCAATACTTTTCAAACTCATCTATAGATTTAACGTAATCTTCACAAAAATCGATCAAGTTCATTTTTTCTTACTTTTTAAAAATAACTAGAGTTGATTCTAAAATTTATACAGAAATACAAATTGGTAAGAATAACTAGGACACCCTTGTAGAAAAAAGTATAATGTTGGTTTACTTGATCTACCTGAAATACAAACTTACTGTAAAGCTACAAATTGTATGTTACATAAGTAATTACTGTAAGAAATCAATAAGAAAATAAGAAAATCTATTAGAAAATAGGTAAGAAACCTAACAGATACTTCACAAACAGACTATCCAAATGTCAAATAAAGATGAAAATTGTCCAAATTCTCATTTAGGGGAGACAAATAAGATATCATTACACATAAAATAGAATGGCAAAATATGCAAACTAGGGACGATTTAAGGTGCAGAAAAGAGTATGGAGTAACAGAGCATCTTACGTAATTCAAGTTGAAATGTAAATCGGTTTAACAATGTTGAAAAACAAAGGACAAAACAACAAAACCACAACACAAACGTGTCTGGCAGTACCTATTAAATTTGAAGAGACACATATCTTATGGTCCAACAATGCTAAATAGAAATAAGCACATTTATACAAAAATGGCTACTAAAATGTAGAAAGGCAGAATTATTCCTAATATCCTAATACTAGAAACAACCAAAGGTTCATGAACAGGGGAATGTATAAATTATATTCACATGATAAATGTATATTATGTATGTATATATAATATGCAATAAATCAGTCTAAATCAGTCAGTTTTAGATTTAGTCAGTCTAAATCAGTCAGGTGATACAATGCTAAATACAAACATGAAAGTAAAGACCATAATAAGACATTTGTTGTTTTCTGTTTTGGTTCTGGTTTTGAGATAATGGAAGTACTGTGAGTAGAAAGAGGCAAGTGACTGCCTGTTAAATAATGAGCACTGTTCTTTTCAATACAGCACTGTTCCTTCAAAAATAGAACACTTATATCTAGCAATATTTAAAAGGTATAATATAGGCCAACCAAGTTGAATTTATTCCAGGAATCCACAATCGGTTTAACACTTGAAAACTAATCAATTTTACTATTGATATGTCTCATTACATGGATTTTTCCTTTATAACAAATGTTATATAACAAATTAGTTTTTTTATATTTTTCTCTATATGTTCACAATTTTAGAAAAACAACTTTTTTTTTACTAAACATAAAGCCACTGACATTACTTTAAAAAAAAAAAAAGAAACTTAGAAGACAGATCATCTATAGTCCCTATATTTTCTAATAAGGTTCCCATAGCAACCCAAGTAGCATGAGAATAGAGTCTATTAAATTCACTTAGAGTATTGGCTTTCTTGGCTTGCTGTCACCAGTCTCAGAATAGAAGTCCTTTCAGCCTGGCAGAGTGATGCCACGAGCTATCTTTGTCAAAACAGAAGATCTATAAACCAGCAAAAATTCCTCTCAGGTTGTTTTAGTTGAAGATGGTGAGTGGGGAGTGCTGCTCATCAGCAGGATTCTTAAGGAACACTCCTATTGAGATTCCTTCAGGGGAAGTGTTGAGCCATCAGAAAGCATCCAGCAACCACTGCTGCTGTTTTACGCATAACTCCACCTTCAAGCCCAAGAAAGGCAACGAATGAGAACCACTTAAGACTGGGGCCAGTGATGCTTCCTCCTTTTTGATTTTTTCTGTGTCTTTGTTTCTTCTGGAAGCAGGGCTGCCCTAAGTTAGTGTATAGAATTGTAGTTCACGTTGAAGGTTCTGTAAATGAGAATTAGCTATTTAAATCTAGATCATTCTAACTTTGCAATTTCCATGTGATCCATCTATGTAAACTGAGTGACATTTACTGCCTACTTTAGTATTCCATCTGCCAAATCAACCTCTGCACCTGAATACCTAAAATGCATCTTGATATTATTATGCCTAAAAATTAGCTCCTTATATTCAACTTTCCCTCCCTAAACCTCCTTCTTTCAAGGTCTTCCTCATTCTAAGAAGTTGAAAACATCTTTTCAGTTACTGAGGTCAAAATCCTGGCTCATCTGTGATTGCTGTCTCTCAAACCCGGTATCTGCTCTTCCAACAAATCCAGCAAACTCCCTCTCAGTATAGATACAGAATCCGACTGGAGTTCACCAGTGCTGAAATCTTTGTTCAGGTCGCCCTCATGTCTCCTCTAGATCCTTAGAGTAGCCCTCTACCTGATTGTTTTAACCTCCCTCTCAACCACACCTGGCTTTTCTCAAAAAATCAGCTCTAATACTGAGTTTTGCCATTCCTGTGTTCAAAGCCCTCCAAGGGCTCCCCACTTCACTCAAAACCAAATTCCTTACTATAACCTTCAAGGACCTTCCGGATCTGGGTCCTGGTAACCTTTCTGACCTCATCTCTTATAACTCCTCCCCTTGCTCATTCCTCTCCAGTCACAGCTGCCTTGCACTTGAATTTGAACTTTCCTATGCCTGGAAAGCTTTTCCCCTTAAAAATCCACAGAGCTTGTTCCTTAACTTCAATTTCTACTAAAATACTACGTTCTCAGTGAGGCCTTCCCTGGCTCACTGTTTAAAAATTCAACTCCTTGTCTTGACACTCTCCAGCCTTTTATCTGCTTGTTTTTATTTTTTCTTTCTTAAGAATCATCAGAATCAGTCATACATATTTTACTTATTTGTCTTGTTTATATTTAGTCCCCCCTACTAGAATATTAGCTCCACAAGGGCAGAAATCTTTGTCAGTTTTAATCATTCCCAATACCTATAAAATGACTGGCGTATAGTAAGTGCTCATACTATTTTGTTAATAAGTAAATGAATAAGCATTTCCCAAGATGTGTCATGCTATCCACTTACGCTCCAAGATTTAACAATTGTTTCTTGTAAAAGAGATTTTTGTGATGAAAAGGTTTGGGGATTTCACTAATTCCATTTCTCCCTTGGAGTTTCACAAGGCACATTTTCGGTCATTGGATATGAGCATTTACATAATTTTAAAACAAATGCTTATTTTCTTCAACGCAGGAATCCCTCAACATATTTGATCATGGAATTCTGTCATGCACATATGTAACCATTTATTTATTTTGAATGTTTGTATGCTATGAGTGCGTGTGAACAAAACACCTCTTAATATCACTAGGGAACACATTTTATAAAGGGCTGCGTTAGAGTATAGAATTGGATTTGTCTCCAGGTTCAATTTTATTGAACTAGTCTATGCTTTTCCCAATTTCTAGTTATCTGGCTCCATTTAGACAAGGAAAATAAGAACACACAAAGGGATCTCCTATAGATGGCCCTTGTTTGATACACAATGATGCCATAATATGTTTCTATTTTTAAAACACTGTAAACTTATTACAAATTAAATTGTTATTTAAATAAATGTAAAATGTGTGTTATTCAAAGTAACTCAATAATACAAATTGCGTTTATCACAATAACTAGAGTGTCAGCCAGCACTGGCTTCAACTTCTGTCTCTACCACAAATTCTTTTGATATAACCAGCAATTACTTTAATTAGACCTGCATATGTTCAACAACAGATAATATATTTATTGATCCCCTTAAGCTCAGTTTTATATATAGTCCAGTTTCTTTATTTGTGAAGTGGTGGCAATATTTACATCAGAGAAGATTAATGGAGATAGAGCTTGTGCGGTGCCTGGCATCATGCCTAGCACATTGCAGTTGCTGGGAAAATAGTCCCTTTACCTTCCTTTAATTGCCTGTTTCAATACAGTGGATTTGGCTACACAGAATGAGCTATAAATATAAACTGCACAAAAAACTTCAGGTGAATATACCTGTGATTTATACATGTCATGCTTTCATGCACATTTTTCTAATTACCCTACAGCAAATTATAAAACAAAGCGTTTAGTTGAAGCTCAATTATAAATGCGGATTCTAACAATTTGCTTTATACAGCAGGGATTGGAAAACATAATTCACAGCCAAATTCTATTTGCCATAAACTCTTTCAACCATATTTTTTGTTTAGTTAATTTTGTCTTTCAATGTGAAGGGAGTTTAAATGTCATCTAGGTAAGAGTAGAATAACACTTCCAGTGTAATTGGAGCTGATGCTAGCATATATAAAATCATTAAAAGTGACTTATGAAAATCCAATTGTCCGGCAACATTTAAGAGCCTGCTCTATCCTAGTCTCTGAGCTGGGCATGAGGGACACACAGATGAATACAGCACAGTAGTAGGAGCTTACAGACACCCTTTGAAAATAACACCATGACAGCATCCGGGAGTAGAACCTAGCCACTCTTGCTACACTGCATCTTTAGCCAGATCAAAATAATGACTGCATGAGACATTTCCCGAGACATTTCTGAAGGGTAAAAACTGCTTCTGTGATAATGCATCTTTGCTAATTAGAACGATTTTACAAGGGTGTCATCAAGTCTCAAAGTTAATTGTATGGAATCGTCATTGAAGAAGGACTACAACTGTCTATCTTTCTATCTAGGTGTAAATACATTGGGCTATAAGAATTGAGGAACTGAACTGGTTGTCATTTAAAGACAAAAGCAGTAAAGGTGAAATTATAAGACTATACCTAGCAGCAGATAGCCAAGAAATGCGTGCTGTTGAAACTTAACTTTGTCTTTACTTGAGAAAATGTAGGCACATCTCGTAGCATCTCTCAGCCTCAGTTCACAATAAGTATGCAGATCTGGATTACAGACTGAAAGGTCTCCAAAGGTCCGTTCAGCCACAATGTGCTATGATCCCATAAACTATTCATGGAAATATTCTGAACAAATCAATAGCACTGACAATGCTAAGCCCCAAAGCCCAAGTGTATTGGTCGTATTATTCCATTAATTCACTAAGTCAGTTGGATAGGTAAAATAATGCATTTGAAGTAGTTTTCATTTAGTCAAAAAAAGCTGCAAAAGGTATTGATCCAATCTGAAACTTTATAAAAAGGCTCAGAATTGTCAAATACACATTCCTCTTCCTGTAGGAGAACCTGAGTTACTATCTATATGGGACAGAATCTCAGACTGAACCAGATCTTAACTATTTTCAAAGTTTCAAAAGAGGATTCATTTCCAAATGATATCTGCTAAACTTTCCCCTAAAGATGCCCTACAATTCTTCAATACCTAAAACCCTGAAAGCCTTAGTGATCCCATTACAATTGACTTACGATGTATAGTTTATATTTAATTTTTTTGAAGATCTGTGTTGGCATATGACACAATTTATATTTGGTCTTAATTACTTCAGTCTCACTTTTACATAAGCAGAAGCTTTATAAACTCAAGTAGCTTTATAAACTGGCAGAAATTACAATTTATTACAGTTAATAAATAATAGTATTCATATCGTATTGCTATTTCAACAATGGCAACTTGTAAGAAATGTCAGCCTCCTAAGATGTTGGGTGTAATAAAGCAATCTCCCTGGACCATGGAATCACTGTGACCCAGCAGGTACACTGTAGTCTTCAGAGAAAACTCCAGCTTTCTCAAAGATAGTTTCTTTAATGCTCATGTTTTTCAGCTACAGGAGCATCATGCTTTTGCCTTCTATTGTCACAGTTGTGTTAGAAAACTCATTGTGTTCTCAGTAGTAAAATATATACATAGCCATATATTTTCCAAAAAAGAAAGAGTATTTAGAAAAGTTATAGTTATGGGCAGAAGATTATTCTTCTTGGATAGAAGATTGACTTTGCCAAATTGAAGATATTTTCTTATTATAACATCAAGCTAAAAAAAGAAGGTTTTGAAATCTGGAACTGTAGTTCTGAGATTTTGATCCCATTTCTACAGCAAACAATAAATAAGGGGCATCCACGCCCATCTCAGTATGTCCTCACTTGTCAGTGTGTATATCTGAAGGACAGAATGACTGGAAAAGTGCCAGCTGTTATCAGATAGAATCAATATTTTTTGTATATATGAGAGAAAATAACTTTAATGTGCACATTACTGTCTTTTCATTGGTCAGACTAGTGGCAATAGCAAGAACACTAATCCTTAATGCTACATATATTTTTCTGTTGTTATCAAACATCATTCAGGTCTTTGCAGTATGAAGAGTAAGAACCACTTGCTTATACAATTCTAGGTAAAACTTGGTAAATATATGTTGGGAAAATAAACATCAGTTAGAAGTAGAAAGCACAACTATGCTACTGGTTAAAGAAGGACAGGGGATAATGTCACATTGTTTTAATAGTTTAGTATCCATTTTACAGCAAAATCAGTTTTCTGTGTTTGTCATAACTGTGGGCATTGCCAAACTGCTAGATCCTACCTACAATGGCATTTTAGTAGTTACTTTAGTTTTGATGAGAATTTAAACATTAATCAGGGAAAACAGAAAGGTGAAAAATATTTTCCAAATTTCTTTTGGCTGAAAGAATGTCAAATTTTTAAACCTGATTTCCTCAATATGCAAAAATATCTCTATTTTTTATCTGTGGAACAGAAAAACAAAGATGACAAGTTAGAACAATATGTAAAGTGTTATATCTCAAGTAAATCATTGTAAATATAATATATAAGTAGAAGTTGCTAAAAGGCAGTTCTAGACTAGTCCACTAAGAGTGATATTTTTGTTGACTAAAGGCTATATAAAACAACTGCAGTTACATTAGACAAGCATCTTTCTTTTTTCAAGGGAAATTTTTAATGGTAGACAGGTAAAACAAGGTGTAGACCCATTATGCTTATATCTCTTGTACAACTATAAAGCCAAAAAAAATTACAAGATAAATATAAGCAATATTTCCACACCAAGAAAACTTAATATAAATACATTTCAAATAGACAGAATTGCATAATATCATCTCCACTCTATAAAGTGTGGCTGGAGAAGGGGAAAAAGAAACTATAGCGAAATATTTACAAAGCTGTCTCCTGGATAGCAACACAAATCTGGTGTGAAAAAAATGATAGAAAAGATGAATCAGGATACTTTGGATCATTTACTGCATATGAGCTACTCTGGAAGTATGACATACATTCTCTCAACTAAGTTTCAAAATACCATGGGACATAGGTTTTAACTTCTGAAAAGTTAATGACAAACCACAGCTTTTCTGAAAATAGTGCACAGGAAAAGAAAGAGTTGAAAATAATATCATAATAAGTATGGCTAAGGAGATAAGACTTAGAGAGAAGCCAGGATAATTATTTTGAAGTACTAGACAGACCATGAGGTGAAGGAGCAGATTAGAGAACAAATATAAGTTGACTCGGGAAATTCTTTTCAACAATTCCAAGAGTTGTTAGAATATACATTGCACTATTATTAGCCCTGTCTTACAGATAAGAGTGCTGAGACTCAGGAAAATTAATGTACCCAAATTCTAGTAATTAAAAAAGCAAAGATTAAATTCCAGGAATCTATGACTTCATGATCCTGTTCTATACAGGCAGACAGATTTCAACTCTATATACAGACTGATCAGCTAAAAGGGACAGGTTCAACTTGCTGATCTCTGAGACTTCTACTAAATGTATAATTAATAATAATATATCCTTTATTCACAGAAATAAGAGCTTGATTGGGCAATTGCTGCAAAAAAAGACCTGTAAATACATAGTGTTTGATTTTAATAACAAAAACATGACTTTTTATAACAGTATAACTTTCCAAGGAAAAAAAGCATGCCTTCTTATACGGCATATTCCACATACATCAACGTATTATGTAACTACATTTGAAACAATGTCTCCTACACATTGAGAGCATCATAAACTTATAAAAGTAAATGTTTTTAGAGAAAGGGTATGGTTGTTTTCTTCCAAATACATTATTTTGTTTTATACTAACCACATTCCTATGAGAGAGGTATGAATATTTTACAGGTGAATAATAGTCTTAATCACCCACGCAGAGGTAGCCACTGGCAGCTAATGTAATCATTGGTTTGTCAGGTGTTTAAACCTGGGCTTTTCCTGGGGTTTGAGTCATTGGCAGCAACTATTACCCATCTTAAACAGGCAGTATTGAGAAGATAACACAAAAGAATGTGTGACATAGACCTTTGTGGCATATGGAAGTCCTACACAAACTAGCCAAAGGCTCTGGGAAAGTATGTGGTAGACAATCTCTAAGATGCCCTCAAGGACCCCCATCTCCTTGTAATGTGAGCTAGACCTACTAACTCCTGACAAATAAGATATGGCAAAAGTGGTATGGTATCACTTCTGAGACCTAACCAAGGAACTTACAACATTTACCTTATTTGGTGACATTATTGCTATGGACCAATAATTCTTTAGTGCCTTCCATTCCCTTCACCATCTTTTTTGAGCAGAAATGTCTATAACATTTGCTTGTCTGCCGTTGCATGTTAGGTGTACGTGGGACAGATAATTGTCTAGTTGACACATCTACAGTCAAGAAGAACTCTACTCATGTTGCCAAAGCTTAAGGAACTACATGTGAAGAGCCTCATCTTCACCTGGATTTGATTTAGACAGTGGGATTTGAAATTCGAGCTGAGACTGGAATGAGATGATAATGTCCTTTTTGTCTTTCACAATATTTTGGGGATAGAGACATAAACCATGGTAACACCATAATCTACCAAAGTTACAGTAGAACACATAAGCACCTTATACACTAAAAATGCAGATCTGCATGTAAGATGTACTAGGAAAGGGTGGTAACTCTTAGTGTCATGGCACATAGAAATTACATGCAGAAAAGATGGGCATGGACAATTACGGCATGTTAAAAGAAGAGAACATGCTTCTGAATGATTGAGAAAGGCATGAGTAGATGAGATGAGGTTAGCCAGGTGGTGAGGCAAGATGCGTCTAAAATTCTGTAGTATTTGGCACTGTTCCAGGGGAATAAATGAGGAAGACTCCTAAAGCACACAGCCCGGTTCCTGAGGGTTTCCAGACACATATTCACACTCAGTAAAACAGGAAAACACAGTGTAGTACATTAGGAAATGAAGAAAGGAAGAAGATAGTTTGATTGCCTATATGTCAAGACATGCATATGTGGTGTGTTACATCATCAATCTTTATATTAATGAACCATCAGAGGTGGACATTGATATAGATAGATACATACACACATACAAAAATACATAGATATGTAGCTAGGCAGAAAGCCCATGTCTCACAGCATATAGGAGATGAAGTCAAAATTTGATAAATGTCCACCTGGCTTCAGAGTGTGAGAGTGTGTGTGTGTGTGCACGTGTGTGTGTGTGTGTGTGTGTGTGTGTTTAACACAGTGCTTGAATCCTATAGCAGGCCTTTTTCTCACTGCAATAGAAAAGTAGAATCATTGAATCACTACTGTGATACAGTACAACTCTAGAAGATGGACATCTTGATTATTTTCTGGTGGGAATAAAAGGCCCTACATTCTCATACAAGCATGTTTGTGACTGAAGTTAGCAGCCTGAATGTAATGAGAAAATGAATGGGTAGTGAACAGATAAAGACACAGCTGTTATTACTTCATTAATAAAGCCTTGAACTGCATCTTTTGGTAAGTTAAATGGTATTTTCTTCCTCAAAAACTCATTAACTAAGTTCGCATGCTGCTATTTGCTTTTTGAAGCATCCATATCTGAGGTGTTAATCTACTTCACTCACAATAAGAACTTGGCTTTAAAATAGTTCATCAATTGCTCTGACACAGGATCCATCCTGCCCAGAACCAATGAGCTTGCAGGTTGTGTTTGCCTTGTTAAACAACCATAGCTGCCGAGACAATTTGGGAACAGTTTAGCATTTTGTGCCTAATTTTCATCGTGTAACAAGCAGAGCTGCCCCTTGGGACACACAAAGCACACTCTTATTTCAACCCCTTTTGCTAAGGTTCCTCATTAATTCTGCTTATCTTCCTGCACTGCTCATATTAACTCTAATTCAGCCTTCCTGGAAACTGGAGTGTGAGATAGAAACGGGTCACTGGGGGGCCACTCCTTACGGTGCTCATGGCCTTACAGCATGGGTTGCCAGATAAAATACTCAAAAATGAGTTAATTAGAACTTCATGTAAACACCAAATACGATGTTTATAGACACACCTCATGCAATACACAAAACATACCGAGTCTACAAAAGTATTTGTTACATCTCTGAAATTTAAATTTATGTGTTGTCCTGCATTTTTATTTACTAAATCTGGCCAACCTACCCATGATGTACCTTCTACAGCTGAGGCCCTAGTTGAATGTAGTTATGGCCCTGGCCTAGTGTGCTTGGAGCCCAGCACAAAGTAGGATATCATCATATTTGGAGAAAACACACCATTTTATATTATGCTCTGGGGAAGGATTATGGGAAGAGTTCAAGCTTTAGAGACATTTGGATCTGGATAATTATTCATCTTTACTATTTATCAGTTGGGCATGTTACTTTTACTTTCATCGGCCTTATTTCTTCACGTATATCATGGGGAAAAATTCCCTTACTAGGCTTTTTAAAAAGACTAACTTTCTGTGTCCTGAATCTCTATGTCTTTCTTTCTCACGAATGGCAGTCTCACTCACCCTCACTCTAAATATGGACAGCTTTCTTGAATACATACCACATAGCTCCCCAAATCTGGTATTCCCAGGGATACTAAAAATGAAGTATTCTTTACTTCAGGCAGCCGGAGAAGGGAGGTGAATGGGATGGGTGAGTGCTAGTCCCACAACTCCATGCTGTCGGAGGTTGGGGAAGAGAGGCCCCTGTGGACTAGAACGGGCAGGGAAGGCTGAAGCCAGGCCTCAGTGTGGGCTGCTCGTCAGTATTTGGGGAGCAATTTTCCCCAAACCAAAGGTCAGGTCACTCAGGTTATAGTGATTTCATACATCACGTATTTAAGATTCTTGGTAACTTCAAAAGACAAAATATAGTAACTCCTGTGAAGTCACCTACCATGCCCATAATTTATATAATAGTGAACATTCATTCTCTTTCCTCTATGCCTCATAACTGGTGAGTGCTTGAAAGCTTCATCAATAAAAGGAGCCCATATTCAATATACTCTCAATACAGCATAATCTTCTGCTTCAATTCTCATGCAAAAAAAAAAAAAAAAAAAAGGGATGAAATCCTTCTCAGAAGAGTGAATGCAACATGCAGAGAGGCGACCTCACTGGATAAGCAAGTTTACTTAACTTCCGTAAGCTGAGTTCCAATCCTGTTGGAAACATTAATGTTTAACAACTTTAGCATTCAGTACCACTAAGTGAACTAGAAGTTTCACACTTAAAAAGTCTTCTTTAGGCCGGGCGCAGTGGCTCATATCTGTAATCCCAGCACTTTGGCAGACCGAGGCGGGTGGATCACGAGGTCAGGAGATCGAGACCATCCTGGCTAACACGGTGAAACCCTATCTCTACTAAAAAATGCAAAAAAAATTAGCCGGGCGTGGTGGCAGGCACCTGTAGTCCCAGCTACTCCAGAAGCTGAGGCAGGAGAAAGGCGTGAACCCGGGAAGTGGAGCTTGTAGTGAGCCGAGATCGCGCCACTGCACTCCAGCCTGGGCCACAGACGGAGACTCCATCACCCTCCCCCCCCCAAAAAAATTAAATTAATACCATTTTTTTTATGCTACTGGTTAAACAGAGGAAATCTCAAGAAAGAAGATCTCTGATTGAGAATTAATCTAGAACTAAATTGCATGCTCTTGCGTTTCATAGGTGCTTCGCTTATACGTTTTAGGCATTTAAGCAACTTAAGAGTTAAGAAAAACATATACCATTTACATTTATTTTTGCAAGTGTTATTTCAATAAGTATTCCTTGAACTTTTATAATCATGCTAAGCATTGGGCTGGAGATCCACAACCAGCAAGTTCTGCTATCACAGAACTTATTTCCTAGTGAAGAGGCTGATGAGAAAAAGGTGAACACATAAATTAGTTAGACTTTAATAAATGCATTGGAGGAAACAAAAGAAGCTAATACGAATAAAATAGGCAGTACATAAAATAGAGAGGCTAAGTCAAATCTCTTACAGAATGTATTTAATTGAATGATTTATTATGAGAAGGAATCAACCATGTGCAGATAAGTACAATAGCTAGTGCTGAGGGAAAGGCAGGACAAAGGCCCTGGGGTAGGTAGAGAAATGAGAATAATAACGTGGTAGGAGTGGTCAGGGTGCTAGGCAGAGCCAAAGCATGGAAGACTTGGCATGGCAGCTGATAGTATCTAGATTTCTTTCTAAATCCATTAGAAAGTTTCATGCAGGGGAATGGTATCCTTTTATGTATGTTTTAAGGAAAAAGGTATATGTAATCCAAATTAAATTATAATGTGATTCCCTTTGTTGATGAGAGCCAATATTTCCAAACAGATTGCCTCATCCTCATCCTGTTTACGTTGACATCTTCATTAGGATGTTTCCATCTCTGCCCATAAAAATCAAATGCTCTTCCCTCGAAGACCAGTTCAAGGTCCACTTTGCAACTCATCTCACTGCCTCCCCAGGCATTCTGCACTTGCCGCTTTCTCTGAATCTGGCATAGACTAAATGAAAATTTATCCTTCTAATGTCCACAGGGTTGCTTAAAGGGCTAGCATTTGGTGAATATTTGAAGTAAAATCCCAAGCTTGTTCCATTAGCTAGGATTCTGCGATCAGTGCCTTCAGGCAAACTCTGCACACAGCTACTGACAGAGTAAGCTGTTTAAGAAAATCTCATCACTTTCCTCCTTGAAACCTCAGAAGGTTTTCTTCTGCAACAAGATAAGATTACACTTATTTCAAAGGGCAGACAGGATGGTCATAATCTGCTCTGGCCCCTTCACCAACTACATCAAGTTTATCCAGTTCTGGGACTCCTTGCCATTTCCCAAATGTGCTCTTCCGTCTCTTATTTCCCTCTTCCTTTTCCCTCTCATGTTTCCTTCCTCCAGCTACCAACTGTAGAAACATTATTTTTTATTCTTTCACTTAAAAATGGCCTGAACTATTCTGATGTATGTGGGTGCTCCTTCCTCTGTCTCCCTTTACCCCAGGATTTACCTTAACCGTAGCTCTAGCATATATGCTCCTTTGGACAAATAGTTCAAAAAAGGTTGCCTACAATAGATTTCTCTCTGAGATTCACAGATGAATAGAATACACCTAAGACTTTGTGAAAAAATGCAGTAGAGGTGCAGAACCTAATGTTTTCTACATGTATGTGAGCTCAAATTCTATTTATGTTCACATGTGTCAAACATATATTAACATCCTGTATATGTCTGGGACATCTTCATCTGACCTTTTGTAAAACAAAACAAAACTTCAATTTAAGTCCTTTTTGCAAGAATTGCAATAATTGCTTTAAAAGTCTGTCCCATGTGGCTGGATGCCGTGGCTCATGCCTGTAATCCCAGCACTTTGGAAGTCTAAGGTGGGTGGATCACCTGAGATCAGGAGTTCAAGACCAGCCTAACCAACATGGTGAAACTGTCTCCACTAAAAATAAAAATAAATGAAAATAAATAAAAAATTAAAAAAAAAAAAAATAGCCAGGCATGGTGGCAGGCACCTGTAATCCCAGCTGCTCAGGAGGCTGAGGCAGGAGAATTGCTTGAACCCAGGAGGCAGAGGTTGCAGTAAGCCAAGATTGCACCATTGCACTCCAGCCTGGGCAACAAGAGAGAAATTCAGCCACAAAAAAAAAAAAAAAAAAGTGTGTCCCATGCACTGAACTGCGAACTTCTTGAGAGTCTGTCTCGCTTGACTTATTGTAGCTGGCCCAGTACAAGGCCTGAGCTCTCACAGGGACTCAACACATTCTGACTGAACC
>NC_045442.1:78566213-78566627 GCF_002776525.5 Piliocolobus tephrosceles | reverse complement strand
CATATAGCAGAATATGGTTCATTCTATGAATAAATGGTTTTGTGAGAAATATGGACAACAATAATGGTTGGAAAGCTGGATCCAGCTATAGGCATATTTATTAAAAACTCTTACACCTTCTTGAAATCAATAGATTTATACCCTACTTTCTACTACCAAAGTCCTTCTCTCAGAAGACTCTACTCACCAGATTTTCCTGAGATCTCTAAGCTAATGATTCAGCCCATGTGGGTCTGTAGGCCTTAATCTTTCAGTATTGATTTTGGTCATGGCTCTAAAATGTATCTCTCCCTCACCCTCTGCTAAAGTTCATAAGTTTATTTCTATGGGGAAATATTTACACAGCTTATAGATTTCAATCTTCCCTTCTTTTCTGTTTCACTTATATCATTTTTAAAATCAATTAGGAGGTTC
>NC_045442.1:78528287-78566203 GCF_002776525.5 Piliocolobus tephrosceles | reverse complement strand
GTTTGGAAAAACAAAATCAAACTGAGTTACAGCTCAGATTGTAGGGAATACATGTTGGCTCTTTGCCTCAAGTGGTATGGAGTCTGCCTAAAAAAGAGAATTCTTTTTCCAGTTGAATTCAGTACTCCTGTTATATGACTACCATACAAGGAACATGTCACATGTCATTCCACTTGTCACTAGGCCAGACTCTTCTTCTCAAGGCATCTTTGTGTTTCCACTGAGAACCACCAGTGTCTAATGGCATTTCCTTTTCAAATGGGATTTGGTTCCTGCTACTCAACATGTTTCCACCTTTGTCGGTCAATGCTTTCATCATGCAATCTTGTTGATGCCCTGGAGTCTCATCTGGAGTCCACAAGCTTCCCAAACTGAGCTGTGGGCCATGAAATGGGTGACGTACATTTTACTGCATAATACACTGTGTACCTTAATGGCTTACAGGATTTTACCGAAAAAATTTCTGTAAGTTTTTGCTCACACTTTCTCAAGAGCCCCCAGCATGCCATCTGAATACCTGGATTGAACATTGAGTGACAGGCAACAGGCAATTCTCTAAACCACTCCTCTTCATCAACAACTAAAGCTTACTCCTGAGCCAATGGTTGGGAGTATTTCTCTCTTTCTTCAGAGTGTATTTTCTCCTAGTAATCTCACCCCCTTTTTTTCTCCGCCATTCATGAATCCCACAGGTCCTCCTCCCAGCTGTAATGAACTCGCTAAATTTCAAAGGTGAAAAGCAATTTTAAATTCATGGAATTCATCTACCCACCAATGGTAAACCCATTTACAACATCCCTACCAAGAAGTCACATTTGGTTTCTGATGAAGACATGCAGTGATGTTTAAAAGACAGAATGTTTCATTTTGAGCTCAAGGTGCCTCTTCTAACTTCTGCATACTTCTCCTTCTTGCAAGTCCATGTAAAAGGTGCAGTGGAAGTGGTTTTTTCTATCTTTTTATCTCAATTCTAATTAGTGATGCACAACTCAAATTAGGTCTCAAAAAAATAAATAAATAAAAACAACACAAAGTGAGAAAAAATCACCCTTATTTATTTCACCTTAATGATGGATTTTTTTCACAGCAAACAATCAATGAAATGAAAAGATAAGCTACAAAATAAGAGAATATATATGCAAACCATATATCTGAAAAAGGATTAATATCTAATATATTTTAAAAACTCATACAAGTCATTAGAAAAAAAAAAAAAAAAAAACCTCAATTTAAAAATGAGCAAAGAACCTGAACAGACATTTTTTTCCAAAGAATACATACAAGTGATCAACAGATAGGAAAAGGTGCTCAACATCACTAGTCAGCAGAGATATGCAAATGAAAACCACAGTATCATCTCAAAACTGTTAGGATGGCTATCATGGAAAAGATAAGAGGCAACAAGTATTGGTGAGAATGTGAAGAAAAGGGAACCCTTGTCTATTGTTGGTGGGGAGAATTGGTACAGTCATTATGCAAAACCGTATGAGTGCTCCTAAAAATTGAAAATAGAACTACCATGTGGTCCAGCAATCTCAATTCTGGGTATATATCCAAAGAAAATGAAATCACCATCTGGAAGAAATTGCTGCACCTACATGTTCACTGTAACATTATTCACAATAACCAAGATATGGAAATGACCCAACTGTCCACTGACGGATGAATGAGTCTTGAAAGTGTGGTTCTATTTTATACACACACACATGCACTAAAGTACTATTCAGCTTTTAAAAATAAGAAAATCCTGTCATTTGTAACAATATGACCTTCGAGGACGTTATGCTGAGTGAAATAAGCCAAACACAGAAAGGCAAACACTTTATGATCTCACTTATATGTGAAATCTAAAAAAAATGAAGAGAAGTAGAGAGTAGAACGGTGATTATTCTGGGATGGAGGATTGCAGGGGAATAATGAAATTTTCAAAAACTCATTCTGTATCAGTGTGCACCACACATCAAAATGTTAATCATGGTGAAATACTATTCCCTTATAAAGACTGTTATTTTGATTTTTGTTTGCTTATTTGAGTATTTAATTTGCTATTATGGATTAAAAAGAAAAGTTCAAGTATTTTAAGATGTTATGCAAGATTTAACGAGAAGGATGAAGAGAGCCAACTTGTATTTGATGCTAATCATTTGCCCCACACAAAACTCAGTTTTTTGAATAGGATATATACTCAACAGAATTAAGAAAAACCTGACGCTTTTACCCAGAGTGACCGGCAGTCAGTCCAAATCTGGTAGAGAGACAGTAACTTTTAATTAAAGACTGATGGAAAAAAAAAAATTGAAGTTAATTCAGTAGAATATTTCACAAATTTAGATATTAAATATGAAAATCAATGTATTCCATTTGGTATGAGATTTGGAATGATGTATTAAAAACACTTTTTAAAAGATTCAAACCCTTGGAGTCTCTAACTCTACTTCTGGGAATATATTCTAAGAATGCAATCTAAAATATAGAAACCGATTAGATAGAAAATATTCAGGGCAATATATGTTTAATGAAGAAAATTTGGAATTAATCTAGATATTCAACAATGGGAGGAAAAGTTTACTAAACTTTGATATTTGGTGTTTGATATTTAAGGTAAACATCTGCAAAAAGGCTGTTTACAATGAGCAATGTTAGCATATAAATATGTAAAGAGAATTAAACAGGATAAAACATAGACAATATTTCTCAAATATGTTAAATAAATACTTATAAAGATAATAAAGGCTGAAAGAAAATAAACAATCTTGTCAATAGAGAGTTCTGGGAATAAGGGCAGTAGTTTTGTAATTCTTTTATTTTATCTCTTTTTTAATGAATGGAAATCATTTTTAAATGGGAAAAGAGGGATACTGTACATGAAGAAAAGCTGACTCCCCCAGAAATAGAATATCATCTCACATCCAAAGTAGCTGTGCAGATTACAGTGGTGTTATTACTAGGCTTATGAAATATGAATGCTGACCTTGTCTCCTTGCCTTGTACCGACAGTGAGAGGTATTTACTGGAGGCCAATTACCTTTTGTCTCACCCTTAATTCTTCTCCAAATTTTATCGCTAACAACCATGCTACAAACCTAAAATTGTTTGAATGTATCAGTCTCCTTAACATTTTCTTCTTTTCTTTCAAAGTAATTCTGAATATATTACATCAATTGCATGCATAATGCTAATGCCAACATTTTGTGCAAGACGGCATCTTGTCAGAGAGACCATACTTGAGTTCATATTCTAAGCAATTATCAGCTTCTTTATGAACGTCAATAAATGCAAATTCTAATAAAAAGAAAAACAAAATCTTATTAATTGTCCTCTGGAGCCATCAAAATAGTCCTACATTCTTTAGGCAAGAACTCACTGAGAATGTTTTTAGTCTCACATTCTGCCAAAGAGAAAGTGGCAGGACACCAGCATTTTGCATCTTTGTGTGTGTGTGTGTGTGTGTGTGTGCATGCTAAAACACTGGAACATACAAAAGTAGACAGAGCCAGAGAGAGATGGGCATATATGTATTTACCCGGAATTTGATGAAGCTTACCCTTTGGGTTCCCACTTTCTTTGGGCTTCTACTAAGACCTTTTAACTGTTTAGATTTGTCATTTTGTAAAGAAGACCCTTCAAGTTGTGGAAGACACAAAGTCTATATTGTCTGCTAGGCATGACCAACTTGCCCAGATTACTCTGGGAAAACAGTACTAGGTGGAAACACAAAAATCTATTACATCTGATTCTGAGATGTGAGACCTAGTTGGGTAAATGGAAGGGAGAGAAGAGCAAAAGAGAAATGCATGGGAATGGGATGTGGAACCAAAAAAAAAAAAAAAAAAAAATCAAGTACAAAAAAGCTGTTTGCTGAACTATAAGATCTGAGATTAAAATCAAGTCTTAGGCTTTTCCCAACAAAAAATCCTAAAGTGTATAACTTATTATAACGCCAGAAGGGTCAACTTTAAAACCATAAGAGGGATGGTCTTGGGACTACAATTGTTCAAAGCTATGGTTAAGAAAGAGCAGGGATCGGCCTGGTGCGGTGGCTCACGCCTGTAATCCCAGCACTTTGGGAGGCTGAGACGGGCAGATCACGAGGTCAGGAGTTTGAAACCAGCCTGGCATGGTGAAACCCCATCTCTACTAAAAATACAAAAATTAGCCGGGCATGGTGGCACACATCTGTAATCCCAGCTACTCGGGAGGCTGAGGCAGGAGAATTGCTTGAACCCGGGAGGTGGAGGTTGCAGTGAGCAGAGATCGTGCCTCTGCACTACAGCCTGGGTGACAGAGCAAGACTCTGTCTCGAAAAAGAAAAAAGAAAGAGTAGGATCAGCCTATCATGGTGTCTGATATGCATATAATAGCTAAGTTCTTAGCTGCCACGGTCTCACATGCATATATTATTTTCAATCACACAAAAAAACTGTTCATACAATTTCTGTCTCAGAAAACAGTGGAGGCGACCTGCAGTTTGAGTTTAGTAGCAAATTACCACATAGCCACTGATTATTAACAAAGGGTCTTAGCAAACTAGTTCAGTTCTTTCACTTACAGATGAAAAATGGGCTTTAGAAGGGAAAATGAGAATGCCTGGGGGTGATGGATTTAGTGGCAAAGCAGGCATATTATTTTTTTTCTTGTAATACATCTTTGCATATTAGATGATACATTTTTTAAAATCATGTTTTCTGATATATTATGGAAAAAATAAGTTTTTTAATGTTAATGTATAATTCTCACACAAGTCAATACACACACACACACACACACACACACATTTGCACTTACACATACACACACAACCTCATAAGCTATAGTGGAAGAAAGTTACATATTATCACACGTCCTATTATTTCAAAATCTCATAATAAAAATTTTGCAAAAGGAGATTGTATTTGAGTTTCCTTACTTATGCGTGTGTTAGCTTTTATTTTTACTAACTGAAACTTTTGCGGAGGAGAGGTAGAAGTCAACAGAAGATAAAAAACTAATTATCTTCTCTGCTTAGAAATACTGAACTTCAGTAATGGGATTGCTGGGTTAAATGATACTTCTGGTTCTAGATCCTTGAGGAATCACCACACTGTCTTCCATAATGGTAGAACTAATTTACATTCCCACCAACAGTGTAAAAGCGTTCCTATTTCTCTGCAACTTTGCCAGTATCTGTTGTTCCTTGAGTTTTTAATAATTGCCATTCTGACTGGCGTGAGACAGTATCTCACTGTGGTTTTGATTTGCATTTCTCTAATAATCAGTGATGTTGAGCTTTTTGTCATATGTTTGTTGGCCTCATGAGTGTCTTCTTTTAACAAGTGCCTGTTCATGTCCTTTGCCCACTTTTTAATGGGGCTGTTTTTTCTTGTAAATTTAAGTTCCTTGTATATTCTGGATATTAGATGTTTGTCAGATGTTTTCCCACTCTATAGGTTGCCTGTTTCCTCTGATGATAGTTTCTTTTGCTGTGCAGAGCTATTTAATTTAATTAGATCCCATTTGTCAATTTTTGCTTTTGTTGCAATTGCTTTTGGCATTTTCATCGTGAAATCTTTGCCCATCCCTATGTCCTGAATGGTATTTCCTAGATTTTCTTCTAGGTATATACCCAGAGGAATATAAACTATTCTGTTACAAAGATACATGGACATGTATGTTCACTGCAGCACTATTCACAATAGTAAAGACATGGAATTAACTCAAATGTCCATCATTGATAGACTGGATAAAGAAAATGTGGTACATATACCATGAAATACTATATGGCCATAAAAAGGAACAAGATCTTGTCCTTTACGGGGACATGGATGGAACTGAAAGCCATTATCCTCAGCAAACTAACACAGCAACAGAAAACCAAACATCGCATGTCCTCAATTATAAGTAGTAGCTGAACAATGAGAACACATAGACACAGGGAGAGGAACACCACAAACTGGGACCTGTAAGGGGGTTAGGTCGGGATAGGGAGAGCATTAGGAAAAATAGCTAATGTGTCTTGGGCTTAACACCTAAGTGATGGGTTGATAGGTGCAGCAAACCACCACGGTGCACATTTACCTATGTAACAAACCTGCACATCCTAGACATGTACCTTGGAACTTAAAATAAAAATTGAAATTAAAAAAAAATAAAACTGAACATTAAGTGTTTGATCTTCTCCCCACACAGGCACCTGGACTGCACTTGTTCCAGAGAGCAATGAAGTCACAGCAATCCAATGCCCCAGCAATGACACCCAACTAATCCATCCATGCTCATTAGTAAGAAAGAAGTTACTGTTGTGTAAAACTGAATACAAAGCTCAATTTAGTTTTACATGGATTCTTGGATTAATTTTACATGGACTCTGGACCAATTGTGTCTGTAAAATGGTGAAGTGGACCTTGGTGCCTAACATTAGAGAGATCACTGACCTTTGTGGTAAATTGCTAAGGACACTTTTCTCGAACAAATGTTCTGCAAATATTCAGCAACATTTGCGTGTAATTGTGTAGCTTTATTGGACTAGGTCAAAAGACCAAGGTTTGCTATAGGTCTCTGCCCAGTTTGATGCAATGTGAACTTACACATTCAACTTTCCTTTCTGAGCTTCAGTTTCTCTACTTGCAAACTCTTTTATGACTGGGTTTCATAATACCTAAGACTACTTTTAGCTCCAAGATGCCGTCAGTTTGTGTTAGGTTTCTATGCAATCTCTTTTGAATAAGTAAATTTATATAACCACTTTGAGCCTAGGAGGAAATTTAAGCTTAACGTGTCTCAGAGGTTCACAATGACATTAGAAATTATGTTGATGATCTAAAAAAATTCACCACTGAGTGTTACTTAATTTTCATTTAAATGAAAGAAATAATTATCCTGACAAGACAGGGGATATTTCTGAGAGAGTTAACTTAGTTCACTTTGGTTCTGTATGAGATTGAAACCATTTAGCAGAAAATTAAATTAACGTTTGCCAAGAAATTAAGATAAAATGTGAGGATCACCATGTAACGCTCTTTGTCATTCTGGAAAGAATGGATGATCCATGTCAACCTTCAAGCTCAGCTCCATGAGCAACTGGAAATTATCAAGAGTTTTAGAAGTGATGGACAAATAGAGTTTGATATGGGTAAATGCCAATTGATTCAAAGAGTGAAAGGACAACTGACTGTGACAGATAGATTCACTGTCCATGAAGATCAAATTATTGAAATACAGTGTTCAAGGAATTCTAGAGAGGCTAGACTTTGCTGTTGCAACAAGAGATTCATCTTAGGGCAATTAGAGTAAAGTTGAAGAAAATACTTATGAATGATTCTAGTTCTTCCTGTTATTCCAACGATTTTAAATTCCCTTTATTTTTCTAAGCAAAGAAAGAGCACAGATAGGCATATGACAACATTTAAGGACAAGAGGAAGGGTCTCATGAGTTTACAGACATTTGTCCACTTATTTACATGCCAGAGGGCAGGTAAGCAAAAGCTGACTCATGGTGTTGCCTGGAGTTGATCACTGACCAACCCCATTAAATGGCAGTAAAGATCAATATCATTGAGCTGCTCAGTGGTTTATATGCAGCCTGAAATAAATTTACATAGACTAATTGGTAGGAAATTAGACACTAGTTAAATAGCAGAGATTATGAGGGGAAAAATGTACCCTTAGATACTTTAGAGAACAACCTTAAATTTCTGCAAAGTTAAGACAGCTAAAAAAGGTCTGCAATATACTTACTTTTATTCCCTCATTCAACAAGTATTTTTTGAGGACCTATTATGTCTCAGGCACTGTTTTAAGTGCTCGAAATACACTAGTGGTAAAAAGACCAAATCTATGCCCTTGTGGTATTTACATTCTAGAGGAGAAAACCAACAATAAACAATATCCATGCTAAATAAACACATTATCTAGAGTGTTAGAAAGTGATGCAACTTATATATATATATATATATATATATATTTTTTTTTTTTTTTTAATGGGAACAGCATAAGCAGAATCAGGAGCACAAAGTAAGATGGCAGGCAGTTTACTCCATTAGATAGTTCACAGTAGGGATTACTGAGAGTGTAAAATATGGACAAAGACTTGAAAAGGATGAGGTAGTTATTAAAGCTGATATCTGGGGACTTGACCAGTGCAAAATTCTATAGCCAACATCCTACAGCTGGAATGTGATGGTATGATGGGTGTAGAGAAAGAGAGAGGAACTCAGAAGAAGACCATTGTAACTGTTTCAACTGTTTCTGAGTCAGGTGGTGAGGTGACTTTTGAGAAGGGGAATGACATAATGGGACACATTTTGGTCACATTGCTGTATTGGCTGCCATATTGAAAACAGACCCTAGATGAACTGACTTTGAAGTAGGAAATCCCATTACATATTTAGTTTTTATTATTTATTTTAAATAATCCAGACAAGAAATGATAATGGTTTGGATCAGTGTGTTAACAATAGTAATAATGACAAAGATGCAGATTCTTGAGATGAGAGAGGCAGCTGGTGAAGCAGATTTTGAGGGAAGAATAGGAATCAAGTACTGGAAATATCTGTTAGACAGCCAAATAGGGATATAAGGTAGACATGTGCAAATATAAGTCTAGAGTTTGGACAACAGGTCTCAGCTGAAGCTATAATTTTTAATGTTGTTGAAATGTAGGTGATACTTAGAGTTATGAACATGGCATAAATTCACCAAAGTCATGAGGAGAAAGCAAGAGACAGGGGAATCAGAAAAGAGATGCTCCTGTGTTAAGAGCTTGGAGAGAAGTAAGAAGGAGTGTTCGGTGAAGTAGGAGAAAGATTGAGTGTATACGACACTACGAGCCATTTGAAGAAAGTTTACCCAATAGAAGATCAAGATGGCCTTGCTGATAGATCACCCAAGACTGGGAACTGGTCATAGATTGAGCAGTATGGGATCAGGGTGACTTCTGTATGAGCACAAGAGGGGAAAAGCAATCTGAAAAAGTTAGGAGAACAGAAGTAGAGGAACTGGCTGCCAGAAGTAGTGGAACTGCCAACATGAGTGCAGATACATCTTAAAAGAATTTTGCAGCAACAGGAGCAAAGAAGCAGGGTGGCCACTGGTGTGGGAGCTTGGGTCAAATGACAGTTTTCTTAAGGATTAACAATATATTAACATAGAGATGGCAATGATCTAATTGAGAAAATTTTGAAATCAAATAGACTGGCAGTAAAACCTGGTTCTGGCACTTAATAGTTTTATGACCTCAGATAAATCATTCATCTTCTCTGTGCCTCGGCTTCCCTATCCTTCCAGGTATGAAGTTGAAAATGACTTTCGGTAGCAATCTCCAGGAAAACAGCACTGGACTGTGGAAAGATGCACAGAAAGCATTTATATCGTAGGATCTTGCTTAGTAGCTGTATAATGTTAATCCAAAAACTTTTTTAAAGTCCTAGCATCTTCATCTTGAAATGAGATAACAATACTTGTTTCAATAGATTTTGATAAGAATACAACAAAGTTGTGCAAATGAATTGCCTGGCATAGTGTCTGGCATACATCAAGTGTGCAATAAATGTGATTTGTTTTGTTTGCTCTATCGTGTCTCAAAGATCCAAATTCCCTAAATGGATGCCTTCTGCACAATCAACAACAGGCATGTTCTTTGATGAATGAATCCAGGCTCCAGCCCCTGTTTGTGACAATATCTTAGCTAGAGGGTGTACTATGACCATTTATTTGGCTTAGGTTATTGCTTCCCTCCTAACAATGACTTTGCTACCTAATCCTTTGTCTACCCACCATGACCCAGGCTCTGATTTTCTTGAGCTCTAGACACAGAGACTGCTCTATTGAAACTGCTGCTGATGCAATACCAACCATAGGGAAGGTTATTTCAGAAACCTGCCTATAGAAACTTCAGATGAACCTAAACAAAGATTGCTAACTGTTCCCTGGTATAGATTTTTAGGTGAATTTTCCTTCTCCATATACCTCTAAGAACATGTTAATACGCTATATGGGGATATGTTACAAAATATAGGAACTGAATAGTATTATTAAAGCACCCATTTCTGAATCAACTAGCTCTGCATTCACATCCAATTTGAATCACACTAGTTGGGTGAATTTAGGCAAGTGAATGAGCTTTTCTAAACCTCCATTATCTCATCTGTATATGTGGTTTACCATACTAATCTCATACGGGCTGTGTGAGTGTACTGAGATAATTAAACCAAAGCTCCTAGCAGAGCACCTGGTATGCATAAGTAGTAGTCATGTTTATTATTGATTAGGCCTATCCATATATTAGGTAACTGGACACAAAAGTGATACCAACTGAAATTTCATTTTTAAAAATTCACAATTCAAGGCAAGAGTAACATGATAGAAGGTTTAATCCAAACTTTTTTTTCCTAAATATTTGAGACCCTGTGGTAAGAATATCTTCATGAAAATATAAGAAAATAAATACAGAATATGGTATTCAATCATTAATTCTTGAGGTCTTATGTAACTCTCCATTCAAGACCCAGCTGGTCATGCCATCCCTGGAGATGGCTTCACAGCCCCCAGAGTTTCAGTGAATAACCCCACCCTCAGAGGCAGCTTTCCCTTTGAGGGTCAAGTACACTTGAGACCACAAAAGTCATCTCTCCTTCCATGGAACACTGTTGTTGGAAAGAAATCCCTCAATGGAGAGTGTAGTTATTCAGACTAAAGTTGGAGCTATCATTTTGTACTTAGCATACTTTGAGATTAAAAAAAATAATAATTTTACGAGAGCTATGTGATAAAAACGAAACAAGGGTTTTCTTGATGTTTTCCAGATTTAATCAAAGTAAGTTATTTTGTATTTATTTAAATTTTACTTGCAGTTTGGGAGGCCTCATTCTATGTTCAGCCCTACTGTGATTTGTGTGGCCTTTAGCAAGCTATATGTCCTCTGGAAGTCTCAGTTTCCACATTTGGAAATAATAACATTTCTGTGGAAGATGGTTGTGAAGAGTAAATGAGTTTGTATGTTTAGCATAGCACACAGGTATAAGGTGCTTAAGAATTGTAAGTTCTTTCCCAGGATGACTTGTTGATGACTTTGAAATAACCCTGGTTTACCGTGGTCTTGAAATTATCAAGCAACCAACATCATGCAATAAACAACCAAGAATAGGCTCATAATTACATCTCCCATTCTCTCCATAGAAATTTAAATGAATTCACACCATTTTAATTAAATTTTCTTATTTTCAATAGCCTTGAAAAACATTTGGTACACATACAATACAATTGTTAGGGCTTCTGTATCACACATGGAAATCTTGAGAATTATCTGCTAAACAAATACTGTATCCATGTGACGGTCTTTAATTATTGTGAGCCCAAAGAGACTGTAATCAATAATATATTGACTACAACTCATAATATACTGAAATGTCATCCTGGGCTCCACAAATTACTTTAAAATTCAATATGCAAGATTTTCATGAGACACCCAGAGGAATTTGATAGAAAATAGCATTGCTGTGTTTCTATATTTGATCTGTTTCTCTTTTCTTAGAGCTAACACAAGTAAATAAATCAATAACATAAAGGCAAATGCCTTTTCTTTTTCTAATAAACTGTGTATAATAATTGTAGTCTTGGTCATTTCCAAATAATCCCAACTAGTTGTGAAGTGGAAAAAGAGATTCACATGAAAGTAAAATTAGCAATGGCCTCTGGACATGCTGAATGTTTAACCTGGATTCTGGAGACTGGAGTGCACTCATGATAACACTGTTTTTTTAATACATATTAACCTCTACTCAGGGTTACAAAGCTGGTCCCTCAGGTGGTTCACAGAATAGTGTCACCCAAGTTTGTTTGGAGGATTAAAATAAAACAAATGATAGAAAGCATGTATTAGACTTATACATTCCTTCCAATGTAGACAAAAATTAGTCACTGGAAACTGAATCCACAAATCCCCTTTCTAAAGTGTTCATTTTTAAATGCATTTACATATTTGCAGGATGATGAAGTATCTGGCTTTTATACTGATTTACATTTTTTTCTTTATTCAGAAATAGGTCTACGCTACAAGAACAAAGTAAAATACACTTTTATTCTTTGTATGCTCAGGATTTATTAGCACATTGATGATGAAAAATTATACGCATATCTATATAATAGATATATATAGTGTATATATCATATATACATATATTATATAGATATATAACAATTATGTTAAACCTCTTAAACTTTTGTGTTCAGTACAGTATTGTTAACTATAAGCACAATGTTTTACAGAAGATCTTTATAACTTTACAACTTACACGACTGAAACTCTATACTCTGATCACCCCTTCCAGTCCCTGGCAACTACCATTCTACTTTCTGCTTCTGTGGGTTTGGCTGATTTAGAGATCTCATAGAAGTGGAATCATATAGCATTTGCCCTTCTGTGACTGGCTTATTTCACTTAACATAATGCCCTCAAAGTTGATCCATGTTATAGCATTTGACAGAATTTCCTCCATTCTTATGGCTGAACGATATCTCATGGTATCCATTGTGGCTGGGTGCGGTGGCTCACGCCTGTAATCCCAGCACTTTGGGAGGCCATGGCAGGAGGATCACGATGTCAGAAGTTCGAGACCAGCCTGGCCAACATGGTGAAACCTTGCTCTACTAAAAATACAAAAATTAGCCAGGTGTGGTGGCACACGCCTATAATTCCAGCTACCGGGGAGGCTGAGGCAGGAGAATTGCTTCAACCCGGGAAAGAGACGTTGCTGTGAGCCGTGATTGCATCACTGCACTCCAGCCTGGGTGACAGAGCAAGACTCCATTAAAAAAAAAAAAAATTCCATTAAAGGCATGAGCCACAGTTTATTTGTCCATTCACCTGCCAATGGACATTTAGGCTGTTTCCAACTCTTGACTACTATAAATAATGCTTCACTGAACAGGGGAGTATACATATGTCTTTGAAAAACTGATTTCAATTATTTTGATTTTCAGTTTTTTGAGGGAACATTCATACTGTTTTCAGTAGTAGCTGCACTATTTTACAGTACCACCAATAATATGCAAGGGTTCCAATTTCTCCACATCCTTTCTCCAACACTTGTTATTTTCTGCTAGTTTGTTTCTTTGATAATGGCCATCCTCAGAAGTGTGAGCTGATATTTCATTTTGGTTTTGAATTGCATTTCCGTGACGATTAGTGATGTTGAGCATCGTTTCATGTATCTTTGGGCCATTTGAATGCATTCTTTGAAGAAATGTCCATTCAAGCCCACTTCCACCTTTGAATTGGGTTATTATTACTTTTTTTTTGCTATTGAGTTGTAGGAGTTTCTTACATTTTTAGATATTGAGTCCTTATTAGATATAGGGTGGCTAATATTTTCTCCCATTCCAAAAGATTCCATAGGTAATCTTTTAACTCTCTTAACTATTTATTTTACTGTACAAAAGCCTCACTAGTCTATATTTTTTGCTTTTGCTTCCTGTACTTTTGTGGTCATATAAATGAAACTACTCAGGCTATAAATGTCTATACTCAACTATAAATGTATTTGTATAAATAGGAGGAAAGCACAGTACAAAACAAAGCAAGTTGCTATGGATTCTTCCCAGACATTTGCCCAACATTTAATTTGGTGCTCAGTTACATTTTACTTAGGGTATCTAGCTCTTTGTCAGTTGCAAAATATCCCATATGAGATCTTCAGATAATTGTTACATTTAAAAAAAGTGCTAGTGGGCCTTATTTCTGATTAGATTACCCTTCAAAAATCCTACTATTCTGCACATGTGCTTACCATACTGGATGGCCTAATATCCCAAATTAGTCAAATTAATATTCACAAGCAGAAGCTCTCTTGGTACTTGGTGCTAAAATCTATTGACATCCTGTTCCTTGAATTATTCAAACATACATCATTATCAATTTGTATAAGTATGTTTTATAAATTATAAATAGGCGATCATTTAAGGATACATTCCTTTGCAAGTTTATCTAAAAATCAGCTCATCTTTGAATTCAGTCAGGGCACTGGAGGCTTGTAAGACTAGTTGGTTAGAGCAGGGTTACGGTGGGGACACAGTTGTGTAGTTAAGTTCCTGAGTCCTACACTGGGGTCGTAATGAACAGGTATCACAGTAGCATTCAAGAGACAATGTCTAACTGTGCTAGTGTGGAGCAAGGTGTGTTGTCAAGGGTGCTATAAACACATTATCTTGTTCATCTTGCAGCGTACCCTTCCCATGGTATCATTTTAATTTTATTGGTATGTAAACTGACATTATTCTCATTATTGTAGATGGTTAACACTAAAAAGCGTTAGTAACTAGCAGCAAGTATTCTGGAAAAAGCTGGCAGAATCACATACATCACTCCTGCATACAGAAACAGGACAAGATGTTATTGCTCTCCTTACGTAGGTTAGAGAGTCTGGAAGTCCTAGATCTCAGACCTGGAAAGATCTAAAAAGTACTCCAGTCCAGCTATATTCTTTGCCAACATTGTGACTGTACTAGGAATGTAGCTCTCCTGACAAGATCTCCATATTAAATTCTGACTTTGTACCAGGGTATTTCAAAAGGAAATCCCTGACAAATGTAGCCTCTGATGCTAAAGAGCAGGGACCACTGTGATTGGAAGCAAAGCAAATCAGATCAAGTGAAAACATGGAATTAGTAGATGTGATTAATGCCAAAGACAGCTTATTTAAGGGACAAACAGACAAGAAATTTTAAATAAAATAACAATAAATAATAGCTACAACTTTAAAACAATAACAATAATGACAACAAAACTGTTATTGTTGACTTGTGCTAGGCACAGTACTAAATTCTTTACATATATCATCTCACTTAGTCTTCAAAACAAACCCAAGGGCAAAGCTATTATAATCTCCTATTTTCCAAAACGTAATACTAAGTCTCAGTGAGGTAAAATCTTTTGGCCAAGGACACAAAGCCAAAAAGTGGTGATACCTGGATTCAGTTGAATTCTGAAACTCAATTTCTCACCCACTGTAGTACACAGTGTACTTAGAAGTCAGGAAGGAAAAAACAGGGATTTGGCTCCTTCACTCAATATCCGTATGTATCCCAGATTCTAAATGCCAGTCCAGGTGGGAATGGGCAGGTATGCGACACTGTTTTAAATCATTACATTGTTTTAGTGCAAAACAGATAAGCCATTATAGAAAAAAAGCAGCATGTCTGTTTACAGATTCAAATACAACTTAAAAAAGCTTTTCTAGGCACTGGAGATTAAAAGTTTGAACTATAATTACATTTCCAGATGGTCTCTGAATATGAAAAGCAAATTAAATTCTAATGCATATAGTATTATTTTTTAATTTTCTTAGAAGTAGTCAAAAGAGTTAAAAGGCAGAATTTGCTGCCATTTCTAAATTCCAAACCCTTGTTTGTACCCATACACTAGCAGGCAAATCACGAGCAATGCACACAGTCATGAAATCCACCAGGATGCTCAGGTGCTGGGATAGCCAGAGATTTATTTTCCATGAACTAAACTTGAGCAACTGGTGATGTCCCTTCTTTCCAACCCAAGTTGTGATTCTAGGAAATATCCATTAGTGACAGAGAGGAAAATCTTTTTAAAAGAGGTGTAGGGTCTGGCGTGTGTGTATTTGTGTGTGAAACATGAAAAGCTACATTGCAATTTTCTGGGAAGCCATCTACATTAAACAGAGGGGAAACACCTACTACATCTACTACTAGCATTGTCTGCTTTACATCATCGGCAACATCATGTCATCATCACCAACATCTTTATGAATACATACAAGAATTCCCATTTGAAAGCCAGATTGTTTTCTCAACTCTACAAAGGTCCATGGAGTTTGAGATGACCAAGCAGTGAAGATGCTTTGAGAGCTGAGAGTCAGAAGTTTCTGGACCCTTTAAAGGGCAGAAGGAAGAGCTGCCCTCCGTCTGGGAGACCCAGTCACCACTGTACACCTTGTACTCACCTGACTCTGTATGCAGATCACGTTTTTTTATTTCATAATAAAAGCATCATTGTGTTAGTCCCTTTCAATTTTGAAGTCCAGTTCTCTAGTAAAGGCCAAGATGGCCTCTGAACAAGGTTCCGCATGGCAAAGTAGGGGGTGCATATATTCCTAGAAATTCTCCACATCAGATTACTTTTTTTCATCTGTCTGTGCCCATCTGCCCTGCCTTTCTTGGATAGAAACTTTGAATTTTGGAATTTTTTGAACTGAAGTTACTTGTTAATCCGTTTAAGAAAATTCTTGCATCCTTGCAGCTGTAGGATCTGTGCTGGTTGGTGAACCTGATGCTTGTCTGCAGTAAGATTTATTCCCTCCAAGGCTCATTTTGGTTCACTCAGACTCTGGATTTATGACTCTCTCTCATGTGCCCCCATACTGTAATCCTGTAGGTACATGATTATCAACCACAATCTCTTACTCACTACCATTTTCCTCCCATAATTGTACCTCTATGAAGATTAACAAAACCTCACTGCCTAAGCAGAGATGAATATCCCTGTGCTTTCTAAACTTTAATAAGCACATGAAACACCAAGAGAGCTGGTTATAACACAGACGGCTGGCCCTCAGCCCTAAGACTCTGATATAATAGGTCTAGGTGGGTCTGGGTGAAACCTAGAAATGTGCATTTCTTCCAAGCTCCATGGCCCCTTTGATGGTGGCTATCCAGGAACCACACTTTGTGTAGCACTGACCTTGCCTGTTTCCCTGCACCACACCTCTCCCAAGTCCCTGTGCTCCAAGGTTAGTGCCAGGAATAGAAACTCAAATCTTACAGCTCTTATCACTATACCACAAAATCCTTTTGATTTCAGCTAAATATTGGTAAAGGGGGTCAGAATATTCTTTGCGTTCCCAGAACACCGTTCACTGCGGTAGATGGGTTCAGTCTTGGTATCAGACTATTCAAGACAGTTGAATAGTTCCAGGATGACAATGCTAAACACACTGTGGCAGCCTTTCTACTAAGTGTGCTCAATGCTCATAAAGACAACATGATAACTAAAAATAGTGATTTAATAAAAACAGTTGTTGTATATTTACATTTTCCCAAGTATTTTGCATAATTCTACATGTGGATTTTTTTTTCACAAAGCACATCTAATTCTACATGTATAATCCCTAATATTTCCTATTTTTATGTATTTGGTTTTAAAAATGGAGAGAAAAATCACTAGATACAGGTATTGAGCAAAGCTGTACTTCTAAACATAATACTGTATTTCTACTCCAGAATTGTAATTTTTTCTTTTTTCTTTTTTTGAAATGGAGTCTCACTCTGCTGCCCAGGCTGGAGTGCAGTGGCATGATCTCAGCTCACTGAAACCTCTGCCTCCTGAGTTCAAACAGTTCTCCTGCCTCCGCCTCCAAAGTAGCTAAGATTATAGGCACCCACCACCATACCCATCTCACTTTTTTGTGTTTTTAGTAGAGATGCATTTTTACCATGTTGGCCAGGCTGGTTTTGCACCCCTGACCTCAAGTGATCTGCCTGCCTTGGCCTCCCAAAGTGCCAGGATTACAGGTGTGAGCCATCGTGCCCAGCCTACAACTGTAATTTATAATTTGTGAACTAATTTCAACTACATAGAGTGATATTTATGAATAGAATTATTAAACCTAAGATTACCTTTAAATTTCCCAGAAAAGTGTTTTCTGTTTCCATCCTATTCAAAAACAGATTAGCAATGTTAATATGTAAATGAATGATTAATTAAACAGAGCAATCATTTTGATCCTTTAATTTCTTACTCAAGAAAGCCAGAAATAAACATGTTAAGATAGGAGTCACTTTCTCAGAAAGTAAAACCTGGGACTATACAAGATCACACAGGAAGGAAGTGTAGAGGAGAAGAATGTGGAACTTGGCAAAAAAGGGGAATCAGACATGCTGCACTTTATGAATTCACAGTACAAATATGACTACCATCAAAATAAATAATGGCTGAAGAAATGTCCATGGATTTGGCAACTAGGACCATTAGAGGCTTTAGAAAGAGTAAATCCAATGGACTGAGAAGCTTCAAGTCATAATACAGTTAAATATGATAGAGAAATAAAAACTATATATGATAGAGAAATAATAAGGACACCAACCACTCATAATTGTGAAGTCTGGCAGTACAAGAAATGGAAGGCGTGAGATGGTAGCTGGGAATGACAGCAAGCTCCTTGGCAGAGTTTTTCATGGTGGAGGAGAAAAGGGTTTATGGTAAATCCCAGTGGGAAAAGTGGAAGATGAGATATACTTTGGATAGTAAGAGAGTAGAAGGGATGGGAGGCACTGACAGAAGATTAAGCTCAAGTCAGCATGTTAGCCAAATCGTCCTCCAACACTGGTAGATTGTCTCATTGTATTATTGTTCACAAATATTCATAATCCCCTCATTCCATGGGAGGAGTGCATGTTTACCTCCATCAGCACTAGGCTTGACCATGTGAGCTGCGTTAGCCAATGAGACAGAAGCAGCTATGAAACAGGCTATATCTGTGCAGAAGCTTTATGTGCTAATAGGTATGGATTAGTTTTCTCTTGTGCCATGAGAATAAGCATGTGCCATGCACAGGCTATATGAAGACGTGTGGACCAGAGCTAATCAGTGCGGAGTGGGGCTGGCAAAACACAAACTTACATAGACTTATATAGATAGACTTATAATAGGATAAGTCTATCTAGATGCCAACACGTAATGTAAATGAGAAAATGATTCTTATACACCACTCTGATTTGGGGAGTTATTACCAAAAAAAAAAAAAAAAATGGCCAACACACAAAAAGAAATATGTAAAGACAAACACAGGAGAGACTTCCTTAAACCCCAAGCAAAAATAACGTTTCTTTTTTTCATAAGCACCAATTATTTTACTTAGGATAGTCAGGTTAGTATATAGAAATATCATCCTTTTAATTTTTAGATGACTTTTTGGGAATATAATTACTGTAGCTTAAACATCACCTGTTGAATGTGTGCAATTCAATGATTATTAGTACATTTACAGAGTGGTGCAACCATTACCACATCAAATGTTAAGATAGCTCCCATTGCAAACATAAAATAAACCTTGTACTTGTAAACTGCCATTATCAACCCAACTACCCAATCCTAGACAATCACTAATCTACTTTGTGTCCTAATTAAATTTGTGAATTTTTGACCTTCTTATGAGTGAAATCATACAATACGTAATCTTTTTAGTTTGGCTTCTTTCATTTATCATAGCAGATAAATGAAACATTAGGCATTTTTTTTAGGGCAGGACAGAACACGTTTTTGAAATGTTTAAATGGTAGGGTTTTTTTTATTTTCTATTTTTGAGAAGGAGTCTCCTTCTGTCGCTCAGGCTGGAGTGCGGTGGTGCGGTCTCAGCTCACTGCAAGCTCTGCATTCCAGGTTCACGCCGTTCTCCTGCCTCAGCTTCCCGAGTAGCTGGGACTACAGGTGTGTGCCACCACACCTGGCTAATTTTTGTATTTTTAGTAGAGCAGGGTTTCACCATGTTGGCCAGGCTGGTCTCGAACTCCCAACATCGTGATCCGCCCGCCTCAGCCTCCCAAAGTGCAAGGATTACAGGCATGAGCCACTGTGCCCGACCTTTCTTTTCTTTTCTTTCTTTTTTTATTGGAGATGGAGTTTTGCTCTTGTTGTCCAGGCTGGAGTGCAATAGGGCGACCTCGGCTCACAGCAACCTCTGCCTCCCTGGTTCAAGAGATTCTCCTGCCTCAGACTCCCAAGTAGCTGGGATTACAGGCATGCACCACCATGCCCAGCTAATTTTCTTTTTTTTTTCTCCAATGCCCGACCTTGGGTGATCCGCCCGCCTTGGCCTCCCAAAGTGCTGGGATTACAGGCGTGAGCCACCGCGCCCTGCCAGTTCTTTTTTACTATGTGCAAAGACTATATGCTAGTTCATATCCTCTCTCTCCCCTTCCTCTCTGTCTATATGTGTGTATTCGTATGTCTGTGTGTATACATATATTTACATATAAATATATGTATGTACCAAACCTCATAACCCTGAGTTAAAGGTATTTTTATTCCTATATTTCAGACAAAGAAATTGAAGCACATATTTAATTCAGCTTCCACAATCCCAAAGCTCTTAAGTGCCAACACCAGTATTGAAAATCAAGTCTGTTTGATTTTTACGTTTTTTTCCACTCTATCACATCACCTCCTATTAATTTCAAAGGACTATTTCTCTAAAAATGTCAGTTATCTAAGGATATTAAATTGGATAGTGGATATCCTTCAACTTTATACTATGAGCTTTTCTCCATTGTCTTGCACCAAAAGAGAAACGTAAGAAAACTGTACTGTGCTTTCGAAATAGACAAAGTAATTTAAAAAGTAGATAGAGTCGAAAGTAATAACAAAAGGAGCCTGTCTGAATATTGAAATGTAATCCACTTTGCCCAATCAATTATTTCCTAAATAAAATAATACTATAAAAGATTAGAAGGTTCTTGTCTATTGTTTTTAATTATTTCCAAGCTTAAACTGGCATGACATATAAAAGGATATAATAGGATAATTCTAAAATACTTCAAAATAATTTTCAGGAGACACACACAAGCCAACACTCAGTGTAATCTCAAATAACTGGAGCAGTCTTGTGATTGCTGAACTCCTAAATCTCACCCAGTTAACAGAGGTTCTTGTGCCCTATTAAAGAGCTTAGTATCCACGGTAGTAAAGGGATTCGTAAGCATTTTAGGATTCATGGTATTACGTTCAGACTAATTACGCATCTTAAAACTGTATTCTTCAAATCCCAGAGGGGATTTGATTGGGGATTTCTGACAATTAATTCCAATCACCCCAGAGTAGTCCCATTTTCCTTATCCCTGCTTCCATCATTGCACACTTGGCCTCACCATAGTTTCAGATGTCCCAGAGTCACTGCAGACTCTACTGGAGTCTTGGCACTTTTAAGCTAACTAGTAGCTAAATCCAATTGATTCAACTTTCTCAAAGGTTTCTGAATCCACACCTTCCATTCCTGTCCCCTTGGTTTATGCCTTATTCCTCTATGTCCCCTAACTGATCTCCCTAATTTCAGCCTTGACTTCATC
The DNA here is from genome assembly GCF_002776525.5 of Piliocolobus tephrosceles. Taxonomy (NCBI): domain Eukaryota; kingdom Metazoa; phylum Chordata; class Mammalia; order Primates; family Cercopithecidae; genus Piliocolobus; species Piliocolobus tephrosceles. The sequence continues at coordinate 78,545,143 of NC_045442.1, read as the reverse complement.
AACTTATTTCATTTCTGTGTTGCCAAATTGTCTTTCCAGAGCAATTTCTGTTCTCATCTCTTGCCTGCTAAAAACCATCAAGGTTCCACAATGCCCAATAAATGCCACCACCTGAAGGTCAGCCTTCTAAAATGTGATTGAAATGACTTTATGTTTTGTGTTATACTCAGCTAATTCTCTCTGTATAGCATAAGTGGTCAAGGGCATGGGCTCTGAGGTCTTTGAGTTCAAATACTTGCTCAGACATGTAATAGGAAAATTACCAATGACAAAAGGGGTAATACAATCCAATGAATGAGTCTCTGTGCTCATATATGTTAAAGTCTTTAGTGGTCTATGTTGGCATTATTATTATTATATATCTCAATAAACCTATTTCTCGTCTCACTGCGTTGGTCATGTTCTTTCTTCTGGAACCCAACTCTGTCGTGAGACCTTACTTGACATTTCCTTCCTGAACTCCTCGTGTGGATTTGGTATCCCCATGTCTCAGGTCACAGTCGAGGTTCTTGCTCTCCTTATTCTCCCGGTGCTCTCTGGGGATCTTTGCCATCAGTCCTCATGGTTCTCCATATGGAATCCCCACACTTTGCCTCCTTTTTGATTTTATGGACCTTTTCAAACACCAGCTTCTGCAGCACTAGTTCACATGTGGTTTTATACTCAGATTCTGCTGTTCACCCTGGCCCAGAAGTAGTGCCAGACTTACCATCCATCCTTTCCAAAAGGGAAAGTCTGGATGAACTAACTGGATGAACTCGGAACTCACGTCAAATGACATTTATTCCATAAAGCTTATTGTGATTCTTTTCAAAAAACTTTACTATTTTTTAATGTGGTATAATATACATTACATGAAATTTCTTATTTAACCATTTTTAAGTATACTCTTCAGTGTTATTAAGTACATTGTTGTGTGACCATTATCAGTATCCTTTCCAGAACTTTTTCATCATCCCAAACTGAATCTTTGTAAATGTCAAACAGTAACTCCTCATTTCCCTCTACACACATTGCTTGGCAACCAACATTCTACTCTGTCTCTATGAATTTGATTACTTTTGGTACCTCATATAAGGAGAGTCATTCAGTATTTGACCTTTTTGGATAGGTTTGTTTTACTTAGCATAATGCCTTCAAGATGCATTCATGCTGTAGCATATGTTAGGATTTTCTTCCTTTTTAAGGCTGAACAATATTCCATCGTGTGTATATACCATATTCTGTTCATGTATTCATCCATCAAGGGACTCTTGTATTGACTTTACCTTTGGCTACTGTGAATACTGCTGCTATGAACATGAGTGTATCAATATCTCTTGAAGTCCCTGCTTTCAATTCTTTTGGGTATATACCTACAAGTGAAATTGCTGGATCATAAAGTAGTTTTATTTTTAATTTTGAGGAACTGACATACTACTCCACAATGGCTGCAATATTTTACATCCTTACCAGTGGTGCATAAGAGCTCCCATTTCTCCACATTCTCACCAAAACTTGTTTTTTGTTTTGTTGTTTTTTCTGTTTTGCTTTGTTTTTCATAGTAGCCATCCTCATGGCTGTGAGGGACTATGTTGTCATGGTTTTGATTTGCCTTGCCCTAATGATTGTTGATGTTGAGTATCTTTTCATATTCTTATCGGCCACTTGGATATTTTCTTTGGAGAAATGTCTATTGAAGTTCTTTGCTCTTTAATTTAAATCAAGTTTTTTTTTTTTTTTTTTTTTTTTTTTTTTTTTTTTTTTTTTTTTTTTATTGTCAAGTTGTAGGAACTCTATATATTTTGGACCTTAACTGCTTATCAGATGTGTAATTTTCAAATGTTTTCTCCCATTCCATGGGTTGCCTTTTCACTCTATTGATAACATTCTTTAATGCATGAAAGTTTTTAATTTTGATGTAGCTCAATTTATGTCTCTTGTTGCTGTTGCTTATGGCTTTGGTGTCATTTCCAAAAGATCATTGCCAGATCCAATGTCATGAAGCTTTTCCCCTGTGTTTTTTTTCCTAATATTTTTAGAATTTTAAATTTACATTTAAGCATTTGATCCACTTTTAGTTATTTTTTTATAGTGTAAGATAAGGGTCTAACTTAATTTTTTTGCATGTGAATATCACATTTTTCCAATATAATTTTTTGAAAAGATTGTTATTTTCTCATTTAATGGTTTTAGTGTTTTTGTAGAAAAGCATTTAACCATATATGTAAAAGTTTATTTCTCAGCTTTCTATTCTATTCACCCATGAAGCCATCTGTGCCTAGGCTTTTCTTTCTTGGGAGCTCCTTGATTACTGATGCAATCTCTTGGATAGTTATATGTCTATTCAGATTTTCTATGTCTTTATGATTCAGTATTAGTAAGTTGCATGTTTTTAGGAATTTGGCCTTTTCCTCTAGATTATCCCATTTGTTGGTTATATTGTTTATAATACTGTCTTATAATTATTCGTATTTCAATAAAATTGGTGTTAGTATTTCCCCTCTTTCATTTCTGAATTTAGTTGAGTCTTTTATCTCAATCACAGTTAATCTAGCTAAAGGTTGGTCAATTTTATTTAAAATTTCAATGAACTAATTCATGGTTTCATTTATTTATTTTTTTCTATTATTCTTCTGCTCTCTATTTTGTGTCCATCCGCTTTAATCTTTGTTATTTCTTTCTGCTAGCTTTTTCTTGCTCTTTTTTGAGGTTTTAATGTATAAAACCTCAAAAATGTGGATTTAATGTATAAAACCTCAAAAATGTGGATTTAAGATCTTGGTTCCTTTTTTCTTCTTTCAGCACATTAAATACACCATCCCACTCCCCTCTGGCCTGCAGTATTTCTCAAGAGAAATATGCTGATAATCTTAGAAAGAAGTATCATGTATTTGGAGAGTACATGACACCTTGCTTTTCTCTTGCTGCTTTCAAGATACTTTCTTTGTCTTTGAAGTCAATATTGTGATTATAATGTGTCTTACTATGGGTACACTCTCTCTGAATTTATCCTACTTGGAGTTCACTGAGCTTCTTGTATTTGTATATTCATTTCTTTCCTAAATTTAGTATATTTTCAGTCATTATTTCTTTAAATAAGATACCATCCTCTTTCTCTTCTGCTTCTCTTTCTTGGACTCCTGTAGTACACACATTGGTCTCCTTGGTAATGGCCCACACATCCCTGAGGCTCCATTCACTTTTCTTCATTCATTTTTCCTTTTTCTTTTTCAGATTCAATAATTGCAAATGACTTGTCTTCAAGTTCTCTGATTAGTTCCTCTGTCTGTTCAAATCTGCTGTTGAACCCTTCTAGTGAAATTTTCAATTGTTATTATATGTTTTAGCTCCATAATTTGTTTATTTCTTTTTAAAATATATTTTATCTTTGTTGATATTCTCATTTTGTTCATATATAATATTCCTGATTTATTTTAGTCATCCATTCATGTTTATCTTTAGCTCCTTGATAAAATTTAAGTCAGGTATTTAAAAGTCTTTATCTAGTAAGCTCAATGCCTATATTTCTTCAGAGACTATTTCTGGGGATTTTTACTTTTTTTCCTTTGAATGGACCACGCAGTCCCATTTCTGTGTATATCTCTGATGTCTCAGAGAAAATAAAGTATTTGAAAAAAAAAAAAAAAAAACAGACACAGACACCTCTCCAATCTTTGCACACAGTCCATGCAGAAGAAGGCATTCACTCATCAGTATGACATAAAGCCTTAAAATCCTCTCTTAAGGCTTGAGGGACTGTTCTGAACACATATATTCCTGGTCCTGTGCAGGCATCATTTTATCCCCCAATTCTTCATTTACATTATAGTTTTTAAATGCCTTATTTTATCTAAGAATCACATCCCTGCTTCTCCTCTGGGTCTTAGCTGTTCAACTGTGTACCTCAGCAGGCAATCTCTTGTCTCAGGGGTCTTCACGTTTATAGCTCCTCCTTGCAATTTTCATGAGCCATCACCACTGCTTCCCATGGCTTCCTTCAGACTGCAGTCAAATCTAGTTTGGCTCTTTTATACACTGAGTTAGTGACACCTCAGGCAGCCTGAAGACAAGTTAGAATGTTGCAAACTCAGTTCTCTGCAGTCTTCAGTTCACCAAAGGGAGCTGAGGACTGGGCCACCAATTCCCTCACACTGTGCTGGACGACATTGGGAAGGCAGTGGGGCAATGGCAAGTGAAAATGCCACAGAGCTCCCCATCATTTTGAATGTGGCTTTTCCATGATTCAGTGTTCACTTGGTTGCTGTATGCCTTTGCTGATTTCTAGAGTTCCTACAAAGTTATTTTAGTCAGTTTCTAGTTGCTGGGTTTTTGTTTGTTTGTTTGTTTGTTTGTTTTCATGTTGCCATGGGAGAAATCTTGCTGACACCAGTGTATCTGTTGACTCTTTTAAACTGAAAAACAATTTTTGTCACCCCTAATGCATTTACTATACCTCTCCATGACACTGGCTGCGTTTGGTCTATAATCCATTTGTTTCCTCCTTACTTTTTAACTCTAGTCACCCTCTAAATTTCTAAAGGGCAAAAAGCAGTTCCTTTCTTCACCCACTAAAACACACAGTTCAGTTCCTGGTTCTGAATAGGCACTGCATTTTAGCTTGATAGAGTGAACACTGCAGAAAAGCAAGCTGGTGCGCACAGACATCACACTGTCTAGCACCGTGGCTGTATAATCACAGGATTGCTTTAGAAAGTGTGTCAACAACTGGGTGTGTTCACAGAAAGCCCACACTAATTTTCCTGAAGTTGGTATATTGTTATGTTAGCAGGCTGTTTTTAGAAATTGCAGCAGGCACTGTGCATCAGCTCAGAAGGAAAATGAGCACCACTTCCCTACAATGTCTGCACCACACCCCTTCCCTTAGTCAAGAGTGGGTATTTACCAAAACAGAAGGCAGCATTGTTCCTATTGTTGGCTTGGCTTATTCAAGAAATTCTAGAAGCAGTCCTGGTGTTTTCAAGAATAAGAAAAATCAAAATGAAATAATAAAACAACAAAGTCACTTAGTAGATGAGTCTCTTAAAGTAGAGTTTAAACTCTTAAAGTAGAGTTTAAAGTAAAAGACTGCAAGACACTAATTAATTCCTGTTATCTTAGATAATGGAAGAGAAAAAAGAAAAGGGGAAAACGTGCTTTCATTACCACACACGGAAGTCCTTCTGAAGAAAGACATTAAATGTCTCCCCTGAGGTGTCTGTTGTCCTCCTAAATGAATTAGTCAAGTAGAAATGCACATTATTTTGACAAGGATACCCGAAGGGGAATTGCCATAAAATGGAGATGCTTGATAACCCATTTGAAAATATTGTAATGAGTAGCCTCTGTCATAAAAAATATTTTAAGGTAGAAGACTTATTGGAAATCAGCACAAATTCTCTTAATCTGAATCTCTCTCTCTCTTTTCAAAAACACCAATCAAAGGACTCCAAACTGTCACTTATATACCGGTGAAGCTGATTTGCAGAAAGTGAATTTCTCATCATTGAACCAATGTATTTTAAGGGGCTTCCTTGCTGTATCTCCATCTCGCTGTGTCTGCTTCTATATGGAATAGGCACACATCCATACAAAACATATTTCAAATAAAATGTGTTCAATGCCCCAGGCTTTGGGACCCAAATGTCTATTCAATTTTTCAAAGACTGGCCAATCATTTATATAGGTGGTAAAAGATATTAAGAACTTGACCATGGTAATTTGAAGATTAAAAGATTATGGTTACATAGGCGCAAGAGACAGGATTTTTTCTAGTATTTTTTTTTTTCAATTTCAAATATGATTTATCTCCACCATCCACTCATATTAAGTAATTTATCCTACTTGGCTTATATACAGTCCTTCACAGTAGATGCTTGGTAGTTATTTGCTGAATGAATCAATTATAATTTGGCTCCAAACTTTAAGAAATATGCAAAACTTGATTTTTTTTTTTTTCCAAGACGGAGTCTTGCTGTTGTCGCCTAGACTGGAGTGTAATGGCACGATCTCAGCTCACTGCAACCTCTGCCTCCTGGGTTCAAGTGATTCTCCTGCCTCAGTCTCATGAGTAGCTGGGATTATAGACACCTGCCACATTTGTGTATTTTTAGTAGAGACGGGGTTTCACCATGTTGGCCAGGCTGGTCTCGAACTTGTGATAGCCTCACAAAGCCCTAGGATTACACGCATAAGCCACCGTGCCCGGCCACAAACCTTGATTATTAATGGAATTCTTTCAGTTTTAATTTTCCTTGAAGTTTTGTTACAACTTTTCTTTGAGAAAGAGTGAGCCTATAGGTTAAAAAAAAAAGCTTTATGTAATATAATTTGTAGAGAAGATGTCATTTAAACTGGGCCAGAGGAGAAACATTAAGAAATGCCTTCATAATGTCCCATGATCTCTCAATAGTTCAGGTGGGTTGGCAGCCAGCAGGCAACCAGGTAACAGAGAATGAGACAGTCAAGTTTAAAGAGATCCCTAGAGAGCCTCCAACTGGACTGCACACTGGGAGAATGGGGTGGAGCCGTGGGAAGTTTGGACCATTCGTAGGGGAGAGGAGCCTGGCCTCTCCAGTTCCAGGCTGATCACCTGGGTTTCAATCTGTGAGGCAGGAAGTCTACCTGCAGGCCTCTTGCTTTGCTGAGAGTCACTGTTTCCCTTGTTTTCCTTTTCACCCAATAAACCCTGCCCTTCTCACCCTTCGAAGTGTCTGTGTACCTAATCTTTCATGGTCATGTGACAAGGACCCCGTTTTTAGTTGAACTAAGGAGAAAGTCCGACAAGAGGACCACAGACGAGCCTGCAGTCTCTGTCAGCTTTTGCAGAGAGAGGTGCAGGGACCATCACAGAAGAAAGACAGCTACAGAACCAGGTCCCCAGGAGAACCAGGGAATTGTGTGGGCAGCAGACTGGGGAATGGAGAATGGGGAATGGGGAATGGGGAATGGGGCAGGTCAGCTGTATAAACAGAGGTCCCTGATGAGGCTGAGTAGGGCAGAAGGGCTTGAGGAGGGAGGGTTGGAAGCTCTCTCACTTCAACCAAGGACTGTTTCTGGGAAATGGAGCTGAGATTTGTTTCTGGAAACAGCAGTGGGGAAAAGGATTGCCAAGCTGAAGCCAGGCAGAACAGCCACCAGAGCTGGAGCTAACAGCAAATGAGACCATCGCCAGAGGACACTGGGGTTTGTCACTGAGATAGCATTGCTGTTTTACGTGGCTGAGTTCTGGGCACTGCTGGAACATGCCTCCAGCTTATCAGCTTTCTTTGCAAAGTGCCATTAGGCAGTCATGGGCCTCTGACGAACTCTATCACGAGGATGCAGAATCTTTCCAGTTTTAACAAAGTACTATTGAACTCTCCATGATTTCTGTCCCTGTAGCTAACACTGTTAAATAATTATCGTTCTCTTTTATTGAGTACTTATAATGTGTTTCACACATTCTGTCTCATATTGTCCTTATAATACATTCTCAAGAGAGGAGAAAATTGAAGCCTAGAGGGTTTCAGCCACTTGTGTGAAGTTACCCACAGCATGAGTAGTGAGGACAGATCTTTCATCCAGCTCTATCTGGCTCTAAGATCTCAGCGATTTCTACCAAGCTACCTGACTCTCACTGAAAGATATCTTTACTGCAAATATTAATGATCAATTAATCCCAATAAATAAAGAGATCTGTTTAGACGGGAGCTCAGAAACCCAAAGCCCTTCTTTTACAGTGTGCCTTGACATGGCGTTGAATTTGAGCCCTGCATCTCAGAAACAGGTTATAAAGAGGCCAGAGGGAGGGCTCCCACCTGACAGCAGCATACACAGAGGCTCCCATCACTTCCCTCTTCTAAAGTCTGAAAAAGTATAAACATGGCCCAGTTTTTTGTACAATTCACTAGGTGAGATGAAAGCAATTAGCTTGCCACTACATTGCGTTTCTTAGCATGCACAATCAAAGATGCAAGGGAAAAAATGATCACCACTGGCTCTATTTTGACCTTAACTAAGGAAGTAATTAGAAGGAAATAATAATGATAACATCCATTCATTTTCACCATCTAATCTGAACTGCAATATCCAGTAAGTAAACATCTTGAACTAATGTGCATTCAGACACACAGAGGTCATGTCTGCATGCCTGTGTAGGCCAGGCTTCCTGTGCACTCAGAAATCTTTGGCAAGGTCAGGTACCCAGAGAAGTAGCTTGGCTCCTAGGTACTCAGAGGCTGGCTCTCCACCTTCACAATTGGTTCCTGATATGCCATGCATACACATCCTTATTCTAGCCACCATGACCTAGCCATGATCACTCCCTGAACTGCATGTCTTTGTCAGTTTTCTCATTTACATCCCTCATCAGAACTTTTCTCCCAACATAATGCCACCATGACCACCATCACCACCACAACCAAGAGGCAGTCTCTGGCTCCTGAAGTGCCACTCACCTTTCGAGTTCTGTTTGATATGCCTCTTGCTCCATGGGTCCTTTAGCTTTCTACAGATCTAGGTTTCTTTACAGTGTGCACCAGGAGCTCTTTGTGTCTGACCATTACTATCTCCCTTGTACTTGTCTCAATGCTTTGTAAACACAAGCATTCAATAAGTGTTCATAGCAGGAAAAGAAGCAGGGGGAAACTGAAGGAAAGCGGAAGGAACGGAGGGAGAAAGAGAGGGAAAGAATGAAGGAGGCAATAAACATGTATCTTTTCACTTAAGAACCATTTTTGAAAGGAAAAATGAAAAGAACTCAACAGGCCAAATAAATAACTGCAGCTTCCTTACAAACTTATCTAAAAATGCACATGATGAGCTGCAGGTGAGCTCATTCACTTCACAAAGAAGCCAAAACCTAGATGACCAAGAGCTTGTCTTTCTGAGCCATAAGAAACCTTGCTCAATGACAGCAAGAAGTCAGGAATGTTGCTTGTTTTCTCTCCCACTGTCACTGATTTAAATGCAAAGATTCTTTCTCTTCCTCCCTTCCTCCCTCCTTCCCTTTCTTTCTCTCTCTCTCTCCTTTAGATATCACTCTCCATCCTTCCCTATGACCATCAAAATAAGGGGAATCAAATCAGAATCTCTACTTCTTTTAACCACACTGAAGATTCCATTAGATGCAATAGATCTAAAGTGCCTGCTGATATTCAGCGAGGCATTTCCCTGTAGCTGCAGCGCCAGCAGACTATTCTATTCCTAGATGTAATTCAACACCCTCCTCACATAATTCTCTGCCTAGGAGAAATCTGTCAGGTCTTTTTTGTATCACCTGTCTCCTGGACAATGCCAACGTATCCATAGAAATCTCTCCTCAATGCTGAGATTTAAAAAGGTGCTGGTCAGGGGGGAGATGGTGGCGAGGACAGTGATAGCTGTTTTTTAAAATAAAACAGATCTAGGTCACACTGAAGGTCTCTCATATGTAACCTCATCCTCCTCAGTGATTCAGCCTCTCAGCAGTGCCCCCTCTAAAGGTCTGACACTTCCATATAAATTCAAGAGGATTATTTTATATCACAGTTCATAGTTATTAAACCTCCTGCCACAGCCGCCCACCCTTCCCATGCAAGGGAGGAGCAGTGTCACTGCTAACCTCCTCCTTCTTGCGGAATCCAGTGTGATGTGGTGGAGGGAGGCTGAACTTTGGGATCACATGACCTGGGTTCAAATCCTACTTCGAACACTAACCACCTATCCTAGTGCAGAATCACTTAACTCAGTTTGTTGTCGACATAAAGAGGACACTAATACTTCATAGGTTATTCTGAGGTCTCAACTTGATTGCCTTAGTGATGTACTAGAAACAGGGGCATATATAGCAGGTGCTGGGCAAATGTTTTCCATTTCCCTCAGGAGATATGTGATCATACAACAGTTATGCAAAATACATGACCTTCAAAATACACACACAAACACACACACACACACACACACACACACACACACCATGAATATGGGCACATAGGCCATCTTACTTGTTTCCTTAAAATCAAGTTAAATTTAATACGATATATCCTTCTCTGCCAAGGAGGAAAGAAAATAAAATATACTTATGACTAAGCTTAAGTCCCTTCCTCTAATATGCCCCTAAGTCCCAGAGTGGTAGAAGGCACAGCATTGTGTGGTAGCATGAATGTGTTAGCGCATCAGTCACAGGACATCCATCCTCACGAGTCACCAGGGAGTGCCCTACTATTCCTGTCCTCCAGTTCCCTTTCTGTCCAGCAGCTCGGGGTCCTGGGGCCCTTTGGTGTGGATTCACAGTCTTGCCTCTCTGAAAGCAGGCCACCTTCCTGGTCTACTTCCAGGGAACAGAGCACAAGTTCCCTCTCCCGTAGGATTCAAAATCCTTCCTTCCTTTTCCAGGACTGCAAATCGTCTTCAGAGCAAAGGAAAACATATCCCATTTTTACTTGTTTCCCTGAGAGGGCCTCTGCCTCTTAAATATTCACCATGAGTTTGGCAGCGTGGAATAGATAAAATGAGGAACAGAAGTACATTGCAGGCCAGGAAGCCCAGAGCCTGCTACCTTCTTGGATAAGGGCAAGAGGAAATGCATAAATGTAAATTAATATTTCACAGTTTTCTCTGCCACATCATAATAGCAAATGTTTGAGTAGCTAATATTTAGTGAGTACAACAAATTGTTTGGGCTCACAAAACACCAGCAGTTCTACAAAGGATAAACTTGTCAATAAAGTGCAGTGCTTGAGTGTTTACAGGGCTCCTTCACATGCTATCTCAGTTGATTCTATCTGCTGTGGAACAGATAAAAATTCAATAATGGTCCCCTATTTAAATAAGTTGATAGAATCTCTGCAAAGTCAATCTGCGGACTTACCAGCTTGCACATCCTTGAAGCTCTTTGTGGATCCCTGTCCATCTGCCTTCGCCTGCTTAAGAATGTATGACAAATATGTTTGTTTTTTTTTTTTGTCAGGGTACTAGGGCCTCACATCCTGAAACCCAGCATAAAACCCCTTCCCCTTGCCTGTCCTCACCTCCTCATTGTGTGCGCATCTCCTTCCAGGACTGAGGCTATGCCATGTTCCTCCTGTGCCCATCTAACCTGAGGATCTAGACCCTGCTTCAATTCGCCCTATTCCCAGCGGCACACATCTGTCTGATTTCTTGGGTACTGGCCTGGCTTTTAATGTTGTGTCCTTATTTCCAGAGTCGCTGACCCCACCTGCCTGCTGGATCTTCATTAATCACCTTTCTGCATGGGTTCTTCAGACAGCATCCTGCTTATTTACTAGTCTTCTTCCAGCTTCCTGGCCTGAGCTGCCTACCTGTTTACTTTTAGAAGCAGGTCGATTTCAAGGCCTAAACTTTCCTAGTCCAGTAATTCTGTTTTATTAAGACCCTATCTCCCTAGTTGCAATCAGAGGAGTCCGTTTCCAATAGAAGATGGATGTTGAAGTTGATTTCTTCCCAACAGAATCCATCAAGAAGCCAAAGAAAGGGGCTAGGGCATTGCTTCAGAGATCCTATCTGCTTACTCAAGTTCCTCTTGTGATGCATATTCTCTTTGGGGAAGAAAGCCTGGTGGATTCTGCTTCTAGAGTTCATGATTCTGATGAGAAGTGGTTGAGCTGGGGAGGGTGTTAGTCCAAGGGCAGTCAGAGTTGCTGTACCAAGTAGAAGACACAGAGGTTGGAAGAGAAGAGGAGGACTAGTCAGAGGATGACAGGATTTGAATTATCCATCAAGGAGAAAGGCCAGACTCAGGTGCCTAAAAGTGAAGGCAAGAATAGAGGAGGTCAAGGGAGTGCACCACTGGGCAGAGCCAATGAAGTCAGGCGGGTTGGGATCAATCTAAACAGGCATGTGTGCCTGGGCAATCACAAGGCACATCCTGATAGAGACATCAGGCCTCTAAAGAAGCTGGATAGATCCAGAAGCAATGACTGTTCCCTGAGTATTTACTGTGTCCCTGGCTAGAGTCTTAAACTCTAACCTCGTCAAAACTTCATGACTCTTACATGACATAGAAATGAATAAGCCCGTTTTAAAGGTACTGAAAAAGGCCCAACAGAATTAACATGATGGCTCTACCCCACAACCAGTGGGAAGAGCAGAGGTCACGTGAAATACAAGGTCCATGTGACACCGTGGTTTCCCTACTACTTTGTTCTGTTCTGCCGCCCCCCAACCCCTCAGCGCCCAGGTTCTGGGCACTGGCCTCAAGCTCCCCTTTGATCCTGATTCATTTCCCAACACCATTTAACTGCTGCTGCAGGTAGGAGAACTGCTCAGAAAGAGCCCATCCAGGACTGCCAACTGCTTTTCAGCTCTAGTAACCTAGGTACACAGCCGGACGGACTTCAGCCCTTATTAGAGGGACAGAAACAGTGGACTCCCAGCTGAGAAGCCTGTAAAGTTAAACTGTTAGTCAAGGAAAACAAAGGGATCCTGGTGCTAAACTATTCCAGGGAGCTAGCTCTTAGGGAAGCAAGTCTTCTATTCTCCTAAGAGATCAGCCCACTTGGAATTCTTGGCTTAGACAACTTTTTAAATCATACAGTGACTGACTTGAGACAACCCAGAGGGAACACTCTTAATTTGACACCAGATTAGTCAACCAGAAATCTCTTGCAAATGTGCTCCATCTCTGCTTCAGCCAGAGCCTAATTAAGATCCTAGCATGGCTGTTTCTTTTTGCCAGCACCGTTATTTAGTTAATGGCCCCATTATCGTTAGCCTTCCAGCCACTCTGGTGTGCCCCTGTAGAGATGCTCTTCAGTAAGACAGAATTTAGAGACAAACAAACAAACAAAGAAAAACCAGTTCCTGGGAGAATCAGCTGTAAACCACACCAAGGCTACTCCCCACTACCATCCCCAGCACGCATCAATGCAGGCAGCCCATAAGTCAGAAGCCTGCATTCTTGGCCTGGATCCTCTTGCCTAGGAGATGTGGGAAGCACTTGCCTGCTGGAAGTTGGGGGAAATACTCCTGCTTCTTAAGTGGCTGTTGTTGAGAGAGCCATACACTCTGTAAACTACAAAGCACTGAACACAAGTTAGCATCATTAGTGTATTCTGAGCCCCCTTTTACTGATAATTAATTGATTGATGCAGCTTCTATTTGCCTGATTTCCTCTCTCATTGTGCATTGAATCTAATATCTTCCTTTGCCAAGTTTTCCCATTTTAGCCTAGAAGCACAGCCTCCAGAGCACTCATTAGGGGCTGAGAAGCTGCTGACAGGGTGCTGCTGGCTGCGGTCTTGGCCAAACCCAGGCCTCAAGCTGACCACCCCAGGGCCGGGCACTTTGACTCTCAGACTGTCTCCACAGTGACAAAGAAGGCTGGCTCTTTTAGTTCCCCATGATATAAATATCCAAGATATCATGTGCATGTGATTTCCTTCTTCTTTAATTGGTGGTTTGGATTCTGCTGCACAATCAGCCTTCCCCCCATCGAGTCAATTAGCTTCAGCAAATGCACTGGGTGCTTCTCAGTCTCTATAATTATCACTTAGTGTCAGAAATTGAAAAGTGGAAAGAAGCAAACCCTAACCATATGACTTGGAGCTGAATGTCAGCTTCTAAGAAAAAAATTTTCCTGAGCCTAAGTCTTCATATTTTTGCTACTGCTTGGATCTTCTTTAGGAGAGGCCACGTGAATCTACATGTCTACAGTCTGATTATTTAAAAGCTAGCTGACCTTCAATAGCAGTGGCAAGAACTGAGCCTCCATTCTCTGATCTGCAAAATGGAACTAATTTCATTTCCCCACCTGATTCATAAGACTTGAGTAAGTGAGTGTAAAGATTGAAAGCTAAGTCATACAATTATATTGACTAATAAAGTCTAAATCACACAACAGGCATAAAAGAGCATCATTACTTTATTTAATAAAGTATTTTTCAATTGGCAGGGCAAGAAGTTAATTTGTAACAACATATTATCCAGCAACTGCCACTCTCAGTGTCACCTCTCAGAGCCATGCTTTTCTAGATTCACACAGTGATATGATGGCATTTGCTTTCGATTACAATCTCACTTGGTTTGTTAAGTAAATGCACTACATGAGAGTGCAGATAAACAAGCTTGTACAAATGCATAGGCTCTGGATTCAGGCAGTTGAGGGGTTGGATCTCTGCCATGCGGTAGCTGCATGACTTTGCCCAGTTATTCAGCCTTGACATGCTCTGAAGAGGAAGTGAGATCATATCAGTAAATTATCAAGCATAGAGGAGGTCATCAGTTAACTTAGTTCCTTTCCTTCCTGAATTCTCCCAACAGTACTAAATGGTCAGTATGTTAATTAACAATACTAACATGATCAAGGAAAATAGGCTGTATTCATGTCAGGGCTTCTAAATACAAGGCTCCTTCCACTTGCTGCTCTATAGCTATTTAAAAAGACAATTGAGAATATGGTTTCCCAACATCAGTGGTGCCCTCAGGCATATATTGAGAGAAGACAGAGAGAGAGCATTTTGTTCACTGTTCTTGACTAATGTTTCAGCCACAATTAAATGTTACTACTGTACTTAGGACAAAGGACAAATGATCAAAGAAGACTAATTATAATGAATTATGATCCTTCTCCAAGTCTGTGCTTGATATTTCATCTGCCATGTGAAAGATGACAAAGCTGAGGAAATAACTGCCTGCCATCTGTCTAAAAATTCAAAGCAGGAGCAGAAAGTGCTCAGAGGGCAAGTCAGTTAATGATTAATTAAAATCTTAAAAGAGCTGCTCGCTAGTCAGTTTCTGGATACATCCAATGCTAAGGAGGCCAAGAACGCCTGGGGTGCTGGCATTCATCAATTCCAATACGACTTTCTAGTAGGTGGACAGATAATGAAGAGATTAAAGAATGTAGTCATCTTGGGTTCAAGACCAGCCCTATATTTCCCTGGCTCATCTCTATTTTGGTCATTCAAGCAACCTCTGTGAGCCACAATTTCCACATCAACAAAACAGGAAAAAATAAAAAAAGACAGTTATCAGCCTACCGACTTTGCAAGGTCAGTTTTAGACTTGTATAGTCATATCTCCCACTCAATCAACTCAAATCAGATTCACTATCTTTCTCCCCAAAACTATTCTTACAGCACCTGTCTCTGAGAATGACACTGTTATCCACACAGCCCCCTAATCACTCTCAATCTTGGGATCAAGGCAGACTTCCCCTCTCAGTCCCCTCATCCTCTAGTGAGATGAATATTCCTAGCTTCCTGTCCAGCCTATCTCCTCTTCTCAGCTCCCATCTCCTCGCTGACCCTTGGGCCGCCAGCTTCAATCTCTTCACCCCATCACTGATGCTCCTGCCCCATCCAAAACTTACATCTCAAAATTACAAATCTCAATGGGACATTTCCCTGCCTGAGGTCCTTTATTGGCTCCATGACATCTATTACAGAATTTTTAAATTTCTTACGAGTAATATAAACATATATATATTTGGATCATTAATATACACAACAAAAAAAGGTAGAGCAGCAGAGATAGAAGAAGAAAATGGGACCCTACCTACTCATCCCCCAAGGCTGCCCCTGACTTACCTCTAGAAAATATTTTAACTTCTATGATTTAAAGTCTCACACTGACTTTTCTTCATTTCCAAATCAACCTCTATGGACTTTTAAGATGATTGATAGATAGATAGATAGATAGATAGATAGATAGATAGATAGATAGATAGACTTTTTTTTTTTTAGACAGAATTTCACTCTTGTCCAGGCTGGAGTACAGTGGCATGATCTCAGCTCACCGCAACCTCCACCTCCTGGGTTCAAGTGATTCTCCTGCCTCAGCCTCCCAAGTAGCTGGGATTACAGGCATGCACCACCAAGTCTGTCTAATTTTTGTATTTTTAGTAGAGACGGGGTTTCTCCATGTGAGCCAGGCTGGTCTTGAACTCCAGACCTCAGTTGATCCGCCTGCCTCAGCTTCCCAAAGTGCTGGGATTACAGGTGTGAGTCACTGCACCTGGCCTAATACGAAGATATTTTTATATGCTCAATTGTTTTACTACAGCAGTCTCTTACATTTGAATACTGCCTCAGAGTCTATAAATCTTATGCCATATGCCTCATTCAGTTATTCAATGCACCTGTATCAAGTATCAACTACACATCAAGCACTGTGCCAGGTGTTGCCAAAATAGAGTAAAAGTTCTCCTTTTCTCATGTAACTAACAGTTTAATGGGGTGGGTAGATAAATACTAGCTTGAATCATGTGAAATAATCAAACAGTCAAAAACGGTCAAATTTCAGCAATTTCAAATGGATGAATCTACACGAGCTGTATTTTATAGGATTCAATCCAAAATCAGTTAGTGGGTGTGACATGTGTGATGATAAAAATGTGGGAACAGAAAAAGCAAATAGGAGGGATGTACAAGTCTGAGCCAGAAACAGAAAAAATGTCTCAGAGGAGAGGAAGCTTGACACACAGTGGAAATGGTGGTAATGGTGGGTGCTGGTGGTGATGGTATTGATGATAGCGGTGATGATAGTAGTCATAATGGTATTTGTGATGGTGTCAGTGGTGGTGGTGGTAGTGGTGTTGGTGGTGTTCATGGTGGTAGTGGTGTTAATGGTGGTGGTGATGGTGGTGGTGCTGGTGATGGTGATGGTGTTGATGATAGCAGTGATAATAGTAGTCATAATGGTATTTGTGATGGTGTCAATGGTGCTGATGGTGGTAGTGGTGTTGGTGTTGGTGGTGGTGGTAATGGTGGTAGTGGTATTGGTGGTGTTGGTGGTGGTTGGGGTGGTAGTGGTGTTGGTGGTGGTGGTTGTGGTGGTGTTAATGGTGGTGATGGTGATGGTGATGATAGCAGTGATGATAGTAGTCATAATGGTATTTGTGATGGTGTCAGTGGTGGTGGTGGTAGTGGTGGTGGTTGTGGTGGTGCTGTTGGTGG
>NC_045442.1:78428405-78528187 GCF_002776525.5 Piliocolobus tephrosceles | reverse complement strand
TGTTAATAGTGGTGGTTGTGGTGGTAGTGGTGTTGGTGGTGGTGGTGGTGTTGGTGGTGGCAGTAGTGTTAATGGTGGTGATTGTGGTTGGTGGCCGTGGTGTTAATGGTGGTGGTTGTGGTGGTGATGGTGTTGATTATAGGGGTGGTGATAGTGATCATAATGGTATTCGTGGGAGCGTTCATAGTGGTAATGGTGATGTTTTTGATGGTGGTGGCAGTGGTGGTATTGTTGATGGTGGTGGCAGTGGTGGCGTAAGCCAGCAATCCAAGAGCACATAAAGAAGTATAACTTAGAAATCTTTCAGAGTAATGTGAAAAACAGCACATATAAATATTAGGCAATCCATATGACAAATGGAGAAGGAAATAATTCAAATGTCCTGAACAGATGACTATTGATCAAAGAGCAGGCATGTGGGAGGATAGAGGGCTCCTCTTGGGGAGGTGCTCCTCACACTGCAGCTGCCGGTGCAAGGCTCTAGCAGGGTCACACAGGGACTGCAGAGCCCTGAGAGCAGGCCTCCCGCAGTTTTATATCTGTGCTTCCTTAGAACTTCTTGGTCAGCCAGGGACCCTATCTGCTGATTCCCTACACTGCCATAACCCTACTGCACGTGTAGCTAAGAAGAAAAGCCAGAAAGCCTGCACTGTCTCCAGATTTTATGTCATTCTCATCTCAGTCTTTTCCCTCACTGAAATGAATAGAGAATTGCATGAAAGACAGAGATCAAAACAGAGCAAATTAAGTAGCACTCTCGAGGTAAAGGGAGGAAAAGAAAGATGTAATAATATTCATCATAAATGTAGTAGCTAGCTATATTCACTACTTACTATGTGGGACACTGTGCTACGTGCTTTATAGACATGAATTATAAGTCATAATTACAACTTTTAAGTAGCTATTAGTTTCTCTATTTTACACTGAGAGGTTAAGATTTGCCTAAGGTAAGTCAAAGCAAATAACGAAGCCAGGAAGCCAAACTCCAAAGCCTTAGCCACACAACCCTTAAGCACTCTACGGTGGACATGTTTCCGTAATCTGATGTACCAACTCAGTCCTCAAAACCTATCTTGATGTCAGCATGGCTATTATTCCCATTTTACACATAAGAAAAACGGCATAGGGATGGAGAAAGAGAATGTAATGGAAAGGGCTTGTAAAGAAAGTGACATTGTGTAGGCAGCAAAAAGAGGAGAAAGATGGAATCCTCACTCCAGTTAGGGAGAGGCAAGAAGCAAACGCTCCACCAGCTATCAAAATAAAGAGAATCATGACCTTGCCATTACTCAATTCCTCTAGCAGTTTCAAAACTGATTCTTTGTCTTTTGTATTCCCGTATCATACTCCTGACAATCATGGGAATGAGCAAATGAAGTAGAATTATCTTTTTTCTTGTAAAATAATCTGACTGGAACCAAGGGGTTCCAAAAATTAGGGGTAACTTTTGCTGATACTTTCTGTGTTCCAGCTCCTGAAATAAATGGTATTCCCAGGGAATTATGGCTGGCAGAAGCTGAGGTTGATACGCTTGTTATTTTTAGGTGAATATTACTTCCTTTCTCTGGGATCAAGTGGATGCTGTTGGAGTGCTCACATGGGAGGAGCACAGACTACATTCAAAGGATGATGCAGAGATGTTGAGAAATAATTCAACACAGGACAGAGCAGTGCTGTTTTTCTTTTCTCCAGGCGGAAAGGTGAGAGAGAAGATATGTTTCTAGACTATAAACTTCTGAATGAAGTCAGGGATTGGGTCAGCTGTGCTCACTATTGCATCCTCCTTGTCTGAAATAATATTCAACATGCAATAGTTGCTCAGTGTGTGGTTTCTGAACGAATGAATAAATGCACTTGCACTTGCTTACAATCCAATTCTATCAGTCAAAAACGTCTGTTGATAACACTAACAATGGTGGTAGGAACAGCAACAATTACAGACAAGTGCAACTCTGTAGAGAAATCCGAAGCAGGTGCAGGGCCCTCAGCAATGGTTGTAGTAACAGCAACATTAGAGACCAGTGCAACTCTGTAGAGACATCTGAAGTAGGTGCAGGGCCCTCAGCCCACAGCAATGCATAACAATGCAAGATAAAGGCTCACAGACATGGCAGAATGGTGAGAACTGAACAGGGTGATAGAAGATGTGGCTTAGGGTAATATGCAGGTAATAAAGCACACGAAGAAATAAACAAAGCACTTTGATGCTACAATGCCCCTAGTGACCCAAAGGTGTGGAATGGGAGTATGGACAAGAAGGGCTCTTTGGTAGCAGCCCTGGCCATGGTGATGGGGCAAGCTCCTGTAGCCACAGTGTGGCAAGAAGCTGCATCAATCTAAGAGAAACTGCCAGTGAATGGAGAGACTCAATGCAGGAGGCTGATGACCTTCTGTTTCCTCCAGTGGAGACAATGCAGCTGAAAATTCTGGGCATGAATATTAGTAAGCCTTCATTTCTACCCACAAGTCACTGAGGCCTGGGGAATGCTACCTCATGAGAGACTGTGAGAACGTAATGTGAGCATGCTTTATGTGAACACTCAACTCTTTTAACCCAACGATGATACATATTCTTTCTTCCCTTTTTCAGATTAGAAAACTGATGCTGCATGAGGTTGGGTCTAGGCTTTGGAATTTAGAAATATCACAGTAGGGACTTAAATCCAGGTCTATCTTACTCCAAGGTGTACACTATAATCACTGTTCTTTGTGTCCTTCTTGAGAGACAGAGCGAGGACTTGGTCCCTGTTGCCTCTGGTTCCAGTTTCTCCAGCCTTTTTCTACTTCATTCTCCAGTGACATCTCTCTTCTAGAAGCCAGTCCCTTAATGACTTTTGTTTTTGTCAGTGTGTCTATGCACTTCTGGCACACAAATAGACTGAATTCCCTATAGATAGATGTGACCAGTTTCCCAGGATGGAGTTCATCTTTGAACCCTGGCACCTCTGAAAATGTCTGGAACAGAGTGGATGCTCTGTTTGTCATTGATAATAAAGACAATGCAACAAGATTACAAAGCCAAAGAGGAAACACTCTTCTTAGAAGAGTTTTTACATCTCTCAGTCCTCCAAGGAGCTTATATACCCTGGTTCACCCATTTCCCTTGTCCAGCTAGACCATCAGCACAAGCATGGACAGCTGTCCCCTGGTTGGGCTGGGAGTCATGTGATGAATTGAGGTGTCCTTGTGAAGAGCCTGGCTGGAACTGAGTCAGGGAGGACTCTGGAGAAACACAGTGGACTCTCCCAAGCTCTCAGGGCCTGAGGCCCAGTGGCAGACTGCGCTATCTTCCAGCACACCCCACCCACCCAAACATACACACCATGGTGTGTGCCTTTCTTGTCTTCTTTAAACCCACTTTACATGCTTTTTTAAACCTGCATCGAACTCTTTAAAAATGGTAACCCCACAGTGGGTGCTAGGCCCTCCTTAAGATTTTCTTAGTGGAAAAAAGGGAAAAAAGAGGGGTTGAGTTTATCACTGCCAAATTTGTCCTGAACTTTCCATTCCAGTGATCAGTGCCTTTTCCACAAGGCAGCAGTAACCTTCACTGATGTTCAGATCCCTACAGGCTGGTGCTGGTCAGGGCATCCCCTTCTGTGCTCCCAGTGTGTGCTGAATTGTGATATGGAACTCAGATGAACACACCGCAGAATAAATACAGGGCACTGTTGTTTCGCCATGGAGTTTGGTTCAGCTCACCAGGTATCATGAAGCTCTTCCTACGTTCCTGGCTACGCTGGATTCAGCAGACACAGAGATTGTCTAACACAGGGGTCCCCAATCCCCAGGCCATGGACTGCTGCTGGTCCATGGCCTGTTAGGAACCAGGCCACACAGCAGGAGGTGAGAGGTGGGTAAGCGAGCATTACCACCTGAGCTCCAGCTCCTGCCAGATCAGCAACAGCATTAGATTCTCAAAGGAGCAAGAACCCTATTGTGAACTACACATGTGAGGGATCTAGGCTGTGTTTTCCTTATGAAAATCTAATATCTGGTGATTTGGGGTGGAACAGTTTCATCCTGAAATCATGTTCTCCCTATTCCCCCACCACCAGTTTGTGGAAAAAAATGTCTTCCATGAAACTGGTTCCTCGTGCCAAAAAGGTTGGGTATCACTGGTCTAAAAGACAAATTGGAGGCTTAATAATAGACCAACTTAATAGAGGAATAAGACAAATGAATATAAAATTACTATCTAGAGTGAGTGACCTCACAGATGCATGGAAGTTTTTTTTTTAGGAATGATTACTTAGCTCTAGGATGACTTCAAAGACATCCTAATGCTGTCTAGCACTTTGAAAACCAGTTTCCTAGATACCTAGGATGATCGCAGACATTCCAAGGAGAGGAAATAATACATTCCATAGTAGGGAAGTGTCCTGAAAATGCAGGTTACAGAGGAGAACTGCAAAAGGATGCTGGCGTGGACCAAAACTCTAGAGAAAGGCTTCCTTCCTCAGCACTTAGACGTGGCCAGACCTGGGACAGGCCGAATGTCAGGCCGGGTGCTCAGGAGACAATGAGGCTTGCTGCAGCATTTCTAATGGCAGCTCTATATTTCTAGGGAGTTGTTTTGTTTTTTTAATGTCACAATTTTGTCTCTGTGTATTAAATATTGAACTTTCTTTTACTCTAGTTAGAAAAAAATTGGAGTAGAAATCCCAAAATTACAGTCATGCACCATATAATGACATTTCAGTGAAGAAGGAACTGGCATATATGATGGTGGTCCCATAAGATTACAATGGAGCTGAAAAATTTCTATTACCGAGTGATGCACTGATGATCCTGACCCTGAGTAGGCCTAGACTAATGTGTGTGTTTGTGTCTTATTTTCTAACAAAAAGTTTTAAAAAGTAAAAGACACCTGGAATCCCAGCACTTTGGTATGCCAAGAAGGGAGGATCACTTGAGCTTAGGAGTTTGAGACCAGCCTGGGCAACACAGGGAGACCCTTTCTCTACCAAATAATAATAAGAAGAAGTTAACAAATAAAAAAATTAGCCAGTTGTGGTAGCACATACTTGTAGTCCTATCTACTCAGGAACCACAGGAGGATCACCTAAGCCAAGGAGTTTGAGGTGGGAGTGAGCTGTGATCACATCAGCTCTATCCTGGGCAGCAGAGTGAAGCCCGGTCTCTACCAAAAAAAAAAAAAAAAAAGTTAAAGAAAAGCATTTTAAATAGTAAAAAGCTTAAGAATAAAGATATAAAAACAGATATTTTTTGTGCAGCTGTATAATGTGTTTGTGTTTTAAACTAAGTGTTATTGCAAGAGGCAAAAAGTTAAACAATTAAAAGTTTAAAAAGTAAAATGTGACAGTAAGCTAAGGTTAATTTATTATTGAATAGATAAAATTTACAAAATAAATTTAGTGTAATCTAAGTGCCCAGTGTTTATGAAGACCACAGTAGTGTACAGTAAACAGGCCTTCACATTCACTCATCACCACTCACTGACTCACCTACAGAAACTTCCAGGCCTGCAAGCTCCATGTAAGTGCCCTGCACAGTGGTACGACTTTTCACCTTTTGTCCTGTATGTTTACTGTGCCTTTCCTATGTTTATACTTGTTCAGATACAGTAATACTTACCACTGTGTCACAATTGCCTACAGTATTCAGTATAGTAACAAGATTGTATCCTAAGAACAACAGGCCATACAATGTAGCCTAGGTGTGCAGTAGGCGACACCATGCATGTTTGCCTAAGTACACTCGGTGCCATTTGCATAACAAAATCACTTAATGATGCATTTCTAAGAACATATTCCATCATTAAATAATGTATCACTATATATTATCTGAAAGTAAATGGTTGCTTATTATGGAGCAAACAAACAAAATCATGGCACCCTTGCTTTAGAGCTGTTTTCTTACTTGAGGGAGTCACATGTGAGGTAAAGAGTGTCTGGAGTTTAGTTTTTGAGGGTTCAAATTCCAGTCCCTCCACTCATTAGCTGAATGACCTTGGGCAAATGACTAAATTACTTAAAGTGTCTGTGTTCTCAATTTCCTCATTATAAATGGAGATAATATTATTTACCTCACAGGAATATTGTGAAAACTCAATGAGAGTATGTTGCAAATGTTTTCCTCAGGTTAATATTTGCCTCTCAATTTTGTTTAATATGCTTTCTGATGTACAGATTTCCTTTGGCAGTTAACTTCCCAAATATACAATTTACCTCTATAGTTGATTTCATTCTTTATTTTTTGTTTGCTTAGAATAGCTTTTTCCCTCCCTGAAATCGAAGAGATATCACCTGTGTTTTCTGCTTCTTTTGTAGGGTTACTTTAAACATTTAGATGTTTGGTTCATCTGAAATTGTGTGCATTGTTGAGTGTTTTGAGATGAAACGAAGAACTTTTTTTTTTTTATCTGAATGGTTGTGCAGTATATATGAAGTAACTGATCTTCTGCTCATTCATTGTAAATACCATCTTAATAATACATTATATTTTACACTTGGGGCTTTGAATTTTGTTTCCTTGATCTATTTTGTAAGTTATTTTGGCATTGTTTTTTATTTTCTTTTAATTGTTTGAACATGAGTGTAGCATATATTCTCCATTCTTTGTTTCTAAGATACTCTTTTATATCCTGCTCTACTCTTTCTCATAACCAGTTTTAGAAAGACAAGTACTCATAGGTCAAACTTCTTAGAAAAACAAACCCACTACAAATAGATAAAATTGGTAACACAGATGAAGTACATAGCAAACAACTTTATGCCTAATCTATGAAATGGGACTTCCTTGACCTTCCCCCATTAAGAGTTGCTGTCATTGAAGAGAAGGTTCTGGGAAAGCCATGATCTCATAGGGTATGGAGCTGTCGTGGCTCCACTAGTACTGTGAGGAATGCTCAAGTCTAATATATAGGTGACTAGCGAACAAAATACCCACTTTCATCTAGCAATGGACCTGGGCACAGATGTGAAAGATAACAATAATTGCTGTGATTTACTGAGCAATCACCATAGGCCAGGCACAATGCCATGCCCAGAAAGGGAAGAAAATATGATGATGAGAGAGAGCTTTGGATTTAGACAGTTGTGAGTTCCAGCTCCAATTTTATTACTACCTCGCTGTGGAACTTTATATATCCATAGCATTTCTGTGACATGTAAAAATGACACATGAAAAGCATGTGGCTAAATCCCCATAGTGGACTTCCCCTGCAGCTAACCCTTTAGAAGCATCATCAAATTCAACTCTGATTAAAACAATGTGCTTTTAACCTTCTCTCTTTTGAATAAATGAGAAACAGAAGACAAGACAGTTAAATAACTCACCAAGATCTATGCAATTGGTTAATGTACAGACAAGTTCAAACTAGGTTTTTTGAGCTCAAAACATCAGGCTTTCAACCTGTGCATGATCTTCCCTATATTTATTCTCATAGTATAGACGTCAGGTGCCATTTATACCTTGCACATTGGTTTCTCTCTACATAAAGCTATTGTGGAGACAATTTTGTGTGATGTTTAGTTTAGGTATTATCTTTGGTTGATAATTTTTACTAATGAATTAATGTAATGGTTATAGACAACAAACCCTGGAAATGGTCAAAATCAGTTTGTAGATAGGGTGATCAATCATCCTGGTTTTCCCAGACTCTTCCTTCTTATCTATAAGTTTCGACTTTGTCGGCTCTGTTGGCACACCTCAGGAAGACACAAAAGAAGCTCTGAAGAAAAAGTACAATTATGAAGACAAAGACAATTTACTCATAATACAGCCTAGCTCCTGAGTGCTCTTCTAATTCTCTAGGTTAAGGTTAGATAAATAAATGAATTTTATTCTTACATAATTTATAAAAATAATGAATCTGTATAGCATTTTTCAGCTTACATTTTTTGTGTATATAATTCCATATAATAATAATAATAATAATAAAATAATAATAATAATAATAATAATCTGTAAAGTAGTTAAGTTTTCTTAATTTAAAATATAAGAAAACAGGCTCAGAAAGTCTTCTAAGATCACACAGAGTGGTACAGTTGGCAACCTGTCTACTAAGGATTCACACTCCTCTTTTAGAGTACAGAACTGTTTCTGGGGCAGCCCCTAAGCCACAGACTATATTATATAGAACCTGTTGCATCTAAGTGGGATCATGTGACTGACTGTTGGCCACAGAAATGTAGACAGAAGGCATGGGAATCCCCTTTCAAACCGTCTCTATAAAATCCTCTACATCTTCTCCTTCGCATGTGCTCAATGGATGTTGGGCAAATACTCAGGGAGACTTGACAGTTATATGACAAACGTGATAAAGCCAAAAGAGGGAAGAAATCAGGTTATTTAATCCACACATGACTATACCTAATATATGTGCTTATTATAAGGGGTTTAGAACTCCAACTGTGGCAGAAAAAAAAGGAAACTCCACAAGATGACAGCTGATCACAAGTACATTTTGATCCAGTTTTACAAAAATGTGCTAGTTCAGTCTCTCAGTGAATGAGTAAAATGGTGGTTTATATTTCTCTATCCGAGGTGAAGAAAGACCATTCTCACATGGATATTATACTATAGCAAAAACAAAAAGGAATTTCAACTTATAACGCAAACTACAAGCTACGGATAACAGAAACCACAAGGAATAAATTTAACAGGAGAAAATGAAGTAAATTGTGTTCTACACATTACAAGTCAAATCTTACAGATTTTCACCAGAAAGCTTATGGAGTTCTGAAAATGAGGATATGGTATTCACTGCACAGACTCAGCTGATTCAGCAGATGTAGTGAATACATAATCTGTCATGTTCTGGATGGACAGTCTGACTTCATAGTCGTAAACAGAATTGTGTCTAACAGCCCAAGGCTAACACCACAAACAATGAAACACATCATTATGAGTTTATAGAACAAGGCTAAGAATACTAATAATTACTTCCATCATGGCTGTGCCATAAATAGGGTTATCAGACATCAGCTAGGATAACAACTCAGCTTTCGAAAAATATCATAGATCTGGGGACACTCACAGTCTGGCAGACAAAACACTAGAAGAGGCAATGCAGGATTCCAAATAGAAGAGATATGAATTCTACTTAACCACTGTGACTTTCCATAGAGATAACAATTTTTGTTTTGAATTGTCAAACCTATAGAACCCTTTCAACTATATTTCTCTTTTTTTTTTTTTATCCTGGATGAAATTCTTCAAAAACAATCATGCAAGTAGGTCTATATTATCATCACTCTGTGAAGCAATGTATAATTCACGTGGTCTTTTTGCCTCTTGGGGCAGATTTTCAAAATGTTTGATGCATATATTGCTGAAACCCAGTACAGCGCAGAAACCCAAATGAGACATCATATATGCAGTATCTTGAAATAAAATACACAAGCAGAGGCACACAGAGGAAAGCTGATATACATTCCCTGTGAAGATTTTTCAGTCACGGTTATTGATTTTTATTTACATTTGCTGCTATTCCTCTGAGAAGTTAAATAAACTATTTCTTGAGAATGGAAGGTTGGCTGCTTTGTTTTGTGAAATAGGAAACAAACACCCCAGCTCCCCACACCATCACTCCTGGGTTTTGCTAAATTGTTTGCATTTATCAGATAAATTTTCTAATGTTAATATTTACCTACATGAATTCTCCCTATTCATCATGTTCACAGGTGATTCTTCAATTCTTTAAATATTTGACAGCCAAATCAATTGTACTGAAGGCCTTCTAGGATCAAATCTGTACTAATTCAACTGAGACAAGTCATATAACATAATCATTAAGAGCATGGACTCTGAAGGAAGACTGCTTGGGTTCAAATTCAAGCTCCAACAACATATGCTATTTGAGTCATCTAGACGAGTTATTTAAGTTCTCTGTATTTCAGTTTCTAATTAAGAAATGGGAATCATAATTTCATCTTCCTCTAGAGTTGTCTTGAGGTGTGTATAAGTTGAATTGTTTACAGCACCTAGACCACTGTCTGGCACACATAGGTATTACAGAGGTACAGAACTGCTTACTATTATATTGCTATTCTTTTTTGTTCCAGTAAGAAGCAGCTCTTCGGTAGACATACAGTTAATATAGATGATAAGGCTTTTAATTTGGAAAAATACCTGTGGTATCAATTTAATGATGAAATGATGTTGAGTTAAACACTAGGGAAAACATATAAACAGAGAGAATGACTATGGAAAACAAAGCCTTCAGTTGTGGCAGGGCACCTGTTGAGTATTTTATTAGGCTGTCCGTTACATGGCAATTTTTGTTGGATTCAACAAGATTTACCAAAATAAAAATGTCAGTGTTGAACTTGATAAACGCTTTTGTGTTGACCAAGTTAAATCCACACTAATTATGCAGTCAATAAATGTATTTAAAGTGCCTTGTTTAAAAATCCACCTAAGCAGAGGATGAGAACAGTTTGACTACAGAGTGGCTTTGGGTTTGACGAGTCACATTTCTGAGAAGCCTTGGCAACAAGAGATTTGAGGGATGCTTTCAAATCTGCTCCAGAAGAGGGTGTAGGCAGATTTCTTCAGAACACAACATCAAAAAGAGAAGTCAAAAGTTGTAGATTTTGATTTATTATATAAAACATGAGTTTTCCCACCAAGGAGAAGCTGAGTAACCAGCTGCTAAGGTCAGTCTGTAGGGTTTTTAACTACTTGACTTGCTGGAAGATTAGCCAGAATGAGACCAAAAGTTTGTTCCGTCCTCAAGTACTCTGATGGTATGGGTTCTATTGCAGGTCATGTCTGTGCTCACCAGGCCTATAGGCACCCACAATAACTCAGGGAAGCCATCTGGAAGATACAAACCAGCATTCCCCAAAGAGAGGCCCATGGGTGTAATTAAATCCTAAATTAAACAAAACAAGTAGGTTTCTTTACTGTAGGATTTATGAGAACTTGTAGTGTGCTAATCCATTTTATAAAAATTTACCAGAGAGGGAAATGTTGAACTTGATATATAAAACTAAAAGCATATCTCAAACTTATTTTTCTACAGACCACTCCACTCTGTCATGCATCCTCTTGCAGAACTACTGCTTTAAAAAAATCCCCAGAAACCACTTTTATAGAGCTTCTTTCCAAACCCATGGCTAGTGTCTCTTTATGGAGAAGAGCGTATCATGCCACCCATAGTCTTCTGCTATCTCTCTCCCATCAGACTGTGAGTTCTTATAGCTCTGAATGAGTTATTGTTTTGATCTTCACCCTTTACACTGTCCTTGATACAGACAGGTTGCTCAAAAAAAGTATACAAATAAATGAACAATTGTAGTAAGTGGAGCTGTTTCTACCTTGAAAGATGTTGAGTAGGGAATGAGAGTCTGGGACCAGACATATGCTTGATGTGGCCCCATGTGAGGAGGTCCTGATGATGTGAAGATGTGATTCCCTGGGAATGTGTCTCTTGGAGGCACTTAAGTTCATCTTAGTAGAGACAAATGCAAGAATCCATGAATGCATACACAGATTGATTCATCATAGACTTCAAGGTATTCATTCTTTGTTATTGATTGTGATTATGAATTCTTTCCTTTTCTTCCTCAGTACCTACAGCAATGTGGGAAGTCAGACCAGCTGCAAGCTAAGGCAAATGCAAAGATGATTTCATCTTGGAAAATGAGTTCTATCTTTCATTCAGACCAGGCCTCGTGCCAGTGCATGGGTGCAAGGATAACAAAAAACCTGGCTTTTCTTCTGAAGATCTCACAGGCTCTTCCAGATATCTGTCAGCTGACTTCATGTTTTACAAAATGCCCACTACACATTCTTCCTTTGTTGGATCCCTGTTCAACTTGCATCTCCTCTGAGAAAACTTCCTCTGCTACCAGGGAAGCTGACTGCTGCCTCATCTTGGCTCACTGCATCATCTGGAAGCCTTGTTCCAAATGGCCCCACGTGGTTCAGACAGCTCCATCTCTTTCAGACCTGCCCTAGGCTCGCAGAAAGAGTCTTTGCTTAAGGAACAGAATAAAGGGCTTGATGGCTGCTGCATTCATTCCAGTGCTTCTCCTTTTCTCGATATTTCCCCTATTCATTCAGTGTAAAAGATAATTACGCACTGAATGAGAGGAGTTACGTTACTCTTGAGAAATTGCAGAGCTAAGGCTTGACAGTTAACTTTCAGAGCAGGCACTGGAATTTAATAGAGTTTTCAGTTACTTCGAGGGTACAAATTGGATATTCAATGTTATACAAATAAATAAATATATATACACATAATTGCTGAATTACAGAAAATTAAATATGCATGAATATATACATGTATACAAATTCACCAAATCAGTAATTAAGTGCAATACAAGTTGAACCAAAACTTCTTATAAAAACATTATCAATAACAAGATCCAGAAATAAATCTCCTTCATGATATGGAGGTGAGAGCATTCTAATATAGGCGAGCTGGGAAAAGAAGCAGCCATTCGTGGGAGAGAATTGCGATTTGGATGTTTTGAACACAAATTTGATATCCCTATATTTATGTTCCTTAAAAATTAAATCTGTTACAGCCACAAAAGTATATTAATCAGATATGAGCCCTTCAAAAGCAGAGACCATGCCTAACTATCCACCACATGCTCGGTTTCTGGTTCACAGAAAATACTCTGTAAATGTATGCAGAAAACTTCCTATGTAAAATTGTTTAAAATACATATCTTAAAATCCATATCTTATAAACCAGTGAAAACATGATTTCTTTTCCCTAGTGTTTTCTTCCCTTGTTAAGTCTCAATTTTTCTAGATGCTGTACCACGGGTGGGGGCTGCCACAGGCAAAATACAAATTCAACATCCCTCTCCAGAAAAATCGCAAGTGGAGCACATTATACATTTCCCTAGTAAAATTGAACACCTGTTTCTAATAGTAGATTATGATTCTAATGGCTGAAGATATCCTCCAGGCACTGACTGGAAATAATCTGCAGCACTGTATTTCTTCGGGATGCACATTTCTTGGGGAAACTAGATAATCTTTGAATGCTTTCTCTATTTGGAACTAAAATCAATATTCTCAACATCATCCCTCATTTACCCCTCCAATAAGTCCTATTTTTTCATCACTCAACATTTAAAAGGCATAATAGAACTGTATCTAGCGAAAGGAGAGCTCTATAGGATAAGCCTTGTACCAGGTGAAGATGTATAGGAATGAGTGTGAACATCAAGAGCAGCTATTTATATTCTACACAGCAGAAGGCCTTGGAGATTTTGTATATTCATGGAATAATTCTCCATCCACTAGAACACCACATGCAGAGGAGCCTTAAGCTCTTCTGACCCACAGTTTCTGAACACCTCCAAAGTTCAGTAACACTTTTGCAATTTTCAACTCAAAAACTGCTAAAGAGAGGAATGCAACTCTGCTCCTTGTTACATAGAATACAACAATGAGGGAAATTCCCTAATATGAAATGGCTGAAAGTCATAGGTACGTGTGTGTACATCAGGGGGTGGAAGGAGTAGGTGGGAAGAATAAATACATATAAAATCATGAAGCATACTGACTTAGAAAAGTAACATTTAAAATGTGAGTGGAATTTTGGAGAACATATATGCAGTGATTAATTCATTGACTTATTCATTCAGTGATTTTTTTTTCTTTACTTATTAAATTTTTAGGGATGGGGTCTCACTATGTTGTCCAGGCTGGTCTGAAACTTCTGGACTCAAGAGATCCTCCTGCCTCAGCTCCCAAAGTGCTGGAACTACAGGCATGGGCCACTGTGCCTGGCCTCCCCCACTGCTGGTTGCCTGCACTCCATGGCCTACAAACTTAAATTCAAATAGAAGAACATTCTTAGAAAGAAAGAAGTTCATTTTGGCACTCTGTATTTACCATAATTTGGGAGAAGCATCCATTTCTGCCCACTGTCTCCATTTCTAGACAGTAGCATTTGAGACCTTGTTGTTTTCTCGCACAGTTTGCAGTGGCAACAACAGCCCCAGTAAACAAGTTTTGTTTGAGATTCCTGTCTTTCTTCTCCTCCTATTAGAAAACTCTTAATTACTGTCTCCTCTTGATCCATTTTTCTGGCATTCTGGGGCTACCCTCAGGGGAAGTTCTGTCTAATGTCATATCATCTACCGTTTCTAGGAGCAGGTATGTAGATTCCTGAGGAATAAGAAATCTGCCTTCTTAGAGAAATACGACTTCCAATTCAGAGCCAAAATTTCACAAGGTTTTCAGGCATAAGGGCAGGGGACATTGGGAGAAGCAGTTTTGAATTTTTTGTTCCTTCAACTTTTAAGTTCCAGGGTACGTGTGCAGGATGTGCAGGTTTGTATCATGGGTAAATGTGTACCATGGTGGTTTGCTGCACAGATCAGCCCATCACCCAAGAGTTAAGCCAAGCATTTTTCTTGGTTCTCTACCTGCCCTGTACTCCCTCCCCATGATGGGACCCAGTCTGTGTTGTTTCCCCAATGTGTCCATGTGTTCTCATCGTTCAACTCCCACTTACAAGTGAGAATATGTGGTGTTTGTTTTTCTGTTTCTGCATTAGTTTGCTGAGGATAATGGCTTCCAGCTCCATACCTCTCCTTGCAAAGGACATGATCTCATTCCTTTTTACGGTTGTGTACTATTCCATGGTGTATATGTACCACATTTTCTTTATCCAGTCTATCAATGATGAGCATTTGGGTTAATCCCATGTCTTTGCTATTGTGAATAGTGCTGCAATGTACATATATGTGCATGTTATCTTTATAACAGAATGATTTATATTCCTTTATATAATCATTAAACACCTACTTTGTGCCAATACTGTGTGAGTTTAAAATCCACAGTTTCTTCCATTGTGGAACAGAGTGCATGGTCCTGTGAGAAAGATGCCAAAGCAGGTAAGAATATTCACAGCACCAGGAAGTAAGTGACTTTATCAGCCTGAAATGTGAAGGGAGTTTCCTCGGATGTTCTGACATTAAGCTGGGTCATGAACAAATAAGTAGGAGGTAGTTGGGGAAAAAGGCAGCCTCTGATAGTGATCACTTGGTATCACAAGTAAGGGTGTGGTCTTAGGAATGCTGATAATTTGAGCAAGGATATTAATCCCCATTTAAGTATCTGAGTGTTGACAGCCAAAGAAGCACATTAGAGTTAGGTAGGTTGAGGCCAGATAGCAAAGTAGCCTGAATGTAAAGCTAAGAATAAACTGGTTCTGTACTCAGTAGAAACCTTTACCCAGTCTAATGAAATGAGACTTTTAATAAATTCAGGCTGGTGGCCTTCTGGAGGATGAAACAGAAAGACTTAAATCAGTGAATTACTGGACTACAACAGAGAGGAGAAAAGAACCTGGCTCCCAGGCACATGTTTAGGTATAGAATCAGAAAGTCTTGGTGTTTGAGTGGTATGACAGGTGGAGAGGAGAGGAAAATCCAAAATATTTCCCAAGTTTTTAGCGGAAGAAATTACTTGGATAACTACACCAACCAGTAAGCCAGGAGAAACAGTAGGAGAAAGGCATTTAATGAGAAAATTTCATTTTAGACACAGAGAGCCTCTAAGAAGCCATGCTTATGACATCCTTCTCCAGATGAACCTAGGATAGAAGTGACATGCTAACACCCTTCTCTCAAGGAAAACTCAAAGCTATGTCCTATTTGTCCAGCACAGAAAAAAAAATAGATCAATAAAATAGATAATTGCCAAGGCCTTTAGGTGAGGAATGACATCCACAATACTCTAATTTCCTACTGTGTGCCTCCAGTGTTTACGTCCTTGTGGGTAGTTGGGCTGACCACCCTGGTGTGTATCTAGAAGGGATACATACAGTTTGGGAGTCATCTGCCAAGGCAGCTCAAATAATGGGATTTAACTATGTCATTCTGGGAGAGGTTATAGGGTACCAAAAAAAAAAAAAAAAAAAAAAAAAAAAAGGTCTGGGGACAGCCTCTATGAAGAATTTGCTTAAGAAAAGAAGAAACTTAGACCTTCCAAATGCTTTGTGTGTTGGAGTTAGACAGAAGATACTAATTAGCATCTCAACTGTCTCTGTAGCATGGCTTTTGAAACTAGATTAAACCTTATTATCCTTAAATATTTGATCAGCCTGTTATAGCATTTATTGTTTCACATGTTACATGCATTCAGATCGCTGCTTATGCAAATCCATCTTTGTTGGTTCTGTATTAAGTAATTTTACATAGAATCTGATAATAACATCAGTCAAGGATTTGACCTGTAACAGTCTTTATTGTAAACATTTGGAAGGGAAAATGTGCCAAGATACCTGAAAATAGATTCAATCTTCCAATTTTTTTTATATGCTTCTCATAATATAGTTTCAATGAAAACTTTTCTGTTCCTATGTCCTGAATGTGCCTTGGAGCTTTCACACCTGTCTTTTCCTCTGCTTTGGAAACTTCTAGTAGCTCTACATGTCTAATGTCTTTTCATTGGTCCTGCCTAGCCCACTCTAACCAAGAAGGCCCTCCCCTCATTTTGCCCCCTCCACCTTAGTATTTTCTACCAATGTATCTTCATTGTAGCACTAGTCACAAGTTAAATTATGTATTATGTATTTATTTATCAATTGTTTGTCTTATTTCCATTCTGTGTATAGAATGCAGCTCATGAATCATCCAAACTTCTTCTTTTCTTTAGTCACATAAGAATAATTTTGGGGGCTGGGCATGGTTGCTCACGCCTGTCATCCCAGAACTTTGGGAGGCCAAGGTGGGTGGATTACCTGAGGTCAGGAGTTCAAGACCAGCCTGGCCAACATAGTGAAACCCCGTCTCTACTAAAATTAAAAAAAATTAGATGGACGTGGTGGCACGCGCCTATAATTACCGTTACTCAGGAGGCTGGGTTCAAGAATCACTTGAACCAAGAAGGCGGAGGTTGCAATGAGTTGATATTGTGCCACTGCATTCCAGCCTGGGTGATAGAGCAAGACTCCATCTCAAAAACAAAAATGAACACACAAGAAACAAATTTTTTTTAAGAGAATGAACTTGTTAATTTATTGCTGGAGGAGGACTGCCAAATGTTGATAGTCTATCATTTCTTCTTTCACTTATTAGTTGGGATACTTTGATATTAGAAAAGTGCAGATTATTGCTTTCCTTTTATTTCCCAGTATTTATGATAATGGATGTGTTCCCTATTATCCCCGTAGGTCACCAATTCACCTCTTACATTTCTTCACAATGAAAGCACTATGGAGGAACTCTGTGTTTATCACATCATAGTGAGTCTCCAGGGTTTGAAGACAATTGGCCTAGATCAAGAGCACTGAGCTAGAGCACAGATATTGCCTCTTCTTTAAAACTTTCCTTAGTTCTTTCAGTCAGAATCACATAATCCTTCCTAGATGTTCCCTTGGCATTTTGCATATACTTTGATTGACACATTTTGTTGGAATAATATATAACAGTGATTAGGAGGATGATCTGTACAGAAGAGGAAACTGGATTTAATCCTAGTTTTGTCACTTATAAACTGTGGGTACTTGTCAAGTTACTAGAGTCCTTGAAGTCTTGGTTATCCCATATGAAAAAATGGTTGTAAAAGGATTGATGAGATATTTGGTCAAAATCACTTATCAAAGTGCCTGAAACTGTATGTTCTTAAAAAAGTTAATCTGTATTATTGTAATTGTCCACATGTCTAGCACCCAAATGGACTATGAAGTGCTTAAAACAAAGAAACACAATTATTTATCTTATTTTTTTCCATCTAGAACAATATAGGTGTCCAATAAATATTTATTACATGAGTGACAACCCAAATTACCCAAGCTGGTGATTTTGTCCTAGGCTACTCATCAATTGTAATAGTGATGTGTCAAGTGGGATATCACAATGGAGAAAAACCCAAGAGCATCTCCTGGATTCTAACATCACAGAAGTTGTTCCAGGGCTTTTTTCTCTCCCTCTCCCCTTCTTTCTTACTCCTCTGAAGTCTACAAATATGCTGTGGAAGACTCAGATTGTGATCTATAACCCTTTCTTCTCTGAGAATCAGGTTCAAATCTAAATGTCAGGTATGTAACAGTCAAAGGTATGTAAAAGTCAAAGACATCCCAGAAGTATCTATTGAAAGTTCTGGCTGGGCGTGGTGGCTCAAGCCTGTAATCCCAGCACTTTGGGAGGCTGAGACGGGTGGATCATGAGGTCAGGAGATCGAGACCATCCTTGCTAACATGGTGAAACCCCGTCTCTACTAAAAAATACAAAAAAACTAGCCAGGCGAGGTGGCGGGCGCCTGTAGTCCCAGCTACTCAGGAGACTGAGGCAGGAGAATGGTGTAAACCCGGGAGGCGGAGCTTGCAGTGAGCTGAGATCCGGCCACTGCACTCCAGCCTGGGTGACAGAGCGAGAATCTGTCTCAAAAAAAAAAAAAAACATAAATAAATAAAGTTCCACTGGTGATTTATTATTCTAGTGGCTATCTCCTGTAAGGAAAGACACATACTGAGCCCAATTATTTCAACTTCAGGTTCAGCCTAGAACACCAAAAACCAGCTGACAGAACAGGCCTGTTAGAAGTCACTTCCAAGTGACTTCTATGCACTTGTCTCCTAGATGTATCTTACTTCACTAAAAAAAAATCCACACAGAAATAAGATCTTTGGTGCTCAATAGTCCTTGCCTGAAGGCTTTACTTTTTGTTTCTGATATGATTTCTGGCTGATGAATTTGATAATGTATATACTCTGCCTATTTTTCTTTCCATAGGTAACACTGAGCCTTAAAAGTAAAGCAGAAGCAGAAGGGCATGGAGACCGTGCTGTACCATCTCCCAATTCCTCTCTGAACTCCAGCCACCCTGCTGTTTCCTTATTTGCTCAAATGTACCATAAGCCTTCTTGAAGCTAGTACTCTGCCCGTGTTATGCTTCCATGTGGACCTCCTTCTCACTAAACCCATCCTTTGCCTTATTAACTCTTAGTGACATTGGAGATCCCAGTTAATTGCCATTTCTCTGTGAATGTATCCTTAACCAGGCCAAAGTACTTCCTACCAGTCCTTCAAATTCCATCTTACAATTTATCATTATGTTTACTGGCATGACTGATTTAATATCTACCTCCCTCTTTCATTCACAAGCTCCATTATGCTGGGACTAGGAATCTTGTTTTACGTGTAACACTGAGTAGTGTCTCTAGCATAGAGTCAGAATCAATGACTATTTTTTTTTTTTTTTTTTTTTTTTTTTTTTGAGACGGAGTCTGGCTCTGTCGCCCAGGCTGGAGTGCAGTGGCCGGATCTCAGCTCACTGCAAGCTCCGCCTTCCGGGTTCACGCCATTCTCCTGCCTCAGCCTCCCGAGTAGCTGGGACTACAGGCGCCCGCCACCTCGCCTGGCTAGTTTTTGGTATTTTTTAGTAGAGACGGGGTTTCACCGGGTTAGCCAGGATGGTCTCGATCTCCTGACCTCGTGATCCGCCCGTCTCGGCCTCCCAAAGTGCTGGGATTACAGGCTTGAGCCACCGCGCCCGGCAATGACTATTAATTGAATGAATGCTTAATGAAACATATCAAGTAGTCAGAAGGAAAGGTAATTCACATGCATCAATCATTAATTAATGCTAGGCAAAGGACCAGGTCAGTAAATATAAACACACATTATATCCTACCATTCTCACTCTAACAAGGAAGCATCATCACCCTCTTGTAAAAATGCAGAAACTAGAACTTGAGGAAGTGAGTCATTTGCCTACAATACAACAGCAATCCCACAATAATAGGTATTAGAACTAAATTATCAAGCTCTGGAAAGAAAATAACATTGCAAGGTGTAAGAATCTCTACTCCGATGCCAGGCATTCTTGACTAAAACTTGCAAATATTCTCAACGTTTAGTAAGGGAGCCTCCTGGTGATCTGACTGGTGATTGGTCACCACAGCAGGCTGTGTGTGATTCTGATGATGTGGTGAAGATTTCCTTTTCCTCAGAATTTTCAAAGAGATTTAATTATTTTCCTTATTTTCATCTGTTATTAATACACCACCCTTGGTTTTCCCCATCTAGGAACAAATTTTGTCCCTCTTCTTAAAGATTTGCTGGGATCCTCTTCAATGCCCATGTTACTACAGCACTCTGTCTCATCACTGTGCAGGCTGGTTCATTTTCCCTGCAAAACCAGGAGAGTCATTGAATTGGCCTCTTATACAAAGTACTGATATTTATAAAACTTTTTATGCATGTGAAAATGAAGTTTCCGAATGAAAGTGACTATCAAGTTCATGGAAATAGTGAATAGCAGACCCTGGATTTGAAACTACATGTACTAACATGAAACCCAATGTTGTTTCTACTATAGTACAGTTGACTCACAAATCATCCTCCCTCCATCACAGATGCCAAGGACAGGAATCTGCTACCAAAACCATTTTCTCTGAAATCATTTCTATGTGTGTTAATGGTTTATTGCTCCCATTTGAATACCAATATACAAATGGATATTTTTGTTTGTTTTTAAAGTTAACATATATTTCTCTCCTTGGTGCCAGACAAGTATTCTTTGTGTGGACCTCATTTCTTGCTTTCCAGCAAAATATTCAGTGCCCAGATTAAACTATTACTTCTAAGAGTCTACAAATTGCTCCAGTATTTAAACCTAGCTAAGAAAGAAGGATTAACTGCTAATCTGCAATGCCAAAGGAAATTTCACAAATTTATAAATCCAAGGGGATTTGTTATGCAATTACATGACCTGTAGCCACATTCCTTTCTGGGAAGAAATCCAAAATATGTGCACATTTTCTAAATTTAAGCTGAGTCAGCAAACAATTTCTATAGTCAGCAAGGACCACAGTAAACAATAAAACTGCCATTTGGATTGTTCTTAAGATTCAAAATACATTTGCAACCAAAGCTTAATAATTAGTGTGAGGCAATATGAAAAAGCAGAGTACTTAGTGCAAGCTAATATAATGTAATGTCTTAAGTGTTTAGCAGATGATTTTTATGAATCCAGATAAAAGAATTGCAATCATTTACCATGGGACCTATCTTCTTGCAGCCTGCTGGATTACAGGTAAATTGATTGCATAGTTCAAAGCTGACTCAAGCATTCAGGAAAAAGTTACCAGCTCTACAAAAGTTCCACAAAGTCATGTTTAAGCAATGTTACAGATAAGATATTAGCCACATCTAATAGCTTCTGAATCTCAATTGTGTTAACAATCAAGTTTCACTGCAAAGCCTCTGAGACACAGGAAACATCAAAATCAACCATAATAACAGGGTGGAGAATTAAAGAAGTAAGAAAGTATCATTAATGAAGCAAAAAGCCCAAAAGTATAGCATAAATACAAGTAAAACTAAAAGAAGGCTGTTTGAAAACAAAAAAAAAAAAAATCAAACAGGCAAACCAGTAGAAAGGATGATTTTTTTTAAAAAAACGAGAGAAGCTGAAATGAACATTATATATAATAAATGAAATGTAAGTATGTACACAGAGGAGATATTTGCAAAAATTTCAAAAACTATGGGCAAATTTGGTAATGAAAACAATAAAAATCTAGAGAAAGAGAATTATTTTCAACAGAAAATCATGTTCTCAAATTAAATACCAAAAGACAGAGAATCTGAAGAGTCCAATGATCATAGAAAACATGGGAAACATAATCTGCCATTAGAAAATGTCCTAATGCGCACATGGCTTTCCAGATATGTTCTACTTACCTTAATATAAGCGATTATACCTATTTTACATCAATAATATTAAAGTTGAATAATGTACAATGTTCTAAAACTTACTTTATGAAACCTAAAACAAAACAAAGCAACAATAAAATGTATTATTAGCTAAAGTAACAACAATAAAACCTATTAATAGCTAAAGCTAATAAACATAATGATATACATAAATAAAATTAAACATGATATACATACTACTTGTATACATGGATACGAAATTCAAAGTGAAATACTAGCAAAGTGAATCCAGTAGTGTATTACAAGAATAAAACACCATGACCAAATTAATTTTATTCTAAGAACACAAGGATAATTTGACTTTACAACATATAAACATATAACTAATTAATTAATTAATTTTAAAAAGTAAAATAGAAATCAGGACTTCCCAGTCACAATTATTCAGAATTGTTTTAATGATTTAGCTAATGTAATAGGATATGTAAATTAAGTAATAAGTATCAATTTCCTATAAGAAACATAAAAGTAAACTCCATTTACAGATATTATGATGATACACTTAGAAAACCCTAGAAATTACTAAAGAGTTAAAAAAATCCTAAGGTAATTTAATAAAACATGTAAGTTATACATATGGGGGCAATTTTTGCTTATCATCATTGCCCCTTTCTCGAAAGCAGAAAGAAAGATACATTTAATAAAATAGTTGAAGGTCGTAATTTGTTTTAAAGTATAAAATTTATTGCAAATTACACAAAAGAACCACAAGCAAATAGAGAATATCCTGTGCTCATGTGGGAGACATTGTATATTTATAAATGAATTATTTTCCCCAATTAATATACAAATGAAATGCAATTTCAAACAAAATTTTGATTTTACAAAAACCCAGCAAACGACTTTGGTGTGATATGGTAGAACAGATATCTAAGAACTAAAAAAATACTGAGAAAAAAGATGAGAAACACTCTTTCTTGACTTTAAAACATTACAAATAATAGTATATTGACCTATAATTGGACAAATAAGCCCTAAGAAACAAGTAAACATTTCATAAATAAACACAAAGGTATAGTAGAAATTAAGGTACAGAAAGTAATAATTTAGGGTTGGGGCCAAGGTGGCCGACTAGAAGGACTGGTGTTCAGAGACTTCCATCAAAAGAAAAAAACCTAAGTGTGTGAATCCATCACCAGCAACAAATGTACCTAGGTTCTCCCACCAAAATCAACTAGAAAGCTAGCATGACTCACGAAGAGAAGGAAGAGCAGTGTGGTGTGGTGGCCCACCTGAAAGCCACACGGGGAAGAGGAACCCCCTCCCCACAGCCAAGGGAGGTAATGAGTGAGCTTGTTACCCAGCCAGGCAATCTGTTTTTTTTCACAGAACTGTGCAACCCATGGAAGGGAAGATCCCACTCGTGAAACCACGCCACTGGAGCCTAGCATCCCAACCCTAGAAAATGCAGATTCTTAAAGCCTCTCAGCTGAAATGTGCTTAATCCTAATGAACTCCCGGGGTGAGGGGTGACCAGCACCAACTGTGGCTTCCTGCTGTCTAAGCTCCTTGGGGAAGGGGCAGCAGCCAGCACTGGGACTTGCAACTGCCTAACATGCTAAGCTCCCTGGGCGGGGGAAGGGCAGCATCCATTTCTATAGCTCCAAGCTGTATTTTTCACCTGCTGGAGCCAGGGAGGCTGGATGGTTTAGTCCCAAGACTTGTCCCCACAGCCACACACAGCGGCTGTGGAAGTCTGTGGCCAGAAGACCTCTTCAGGCCTAACCCTGACCCATCCTTCCTCATTGGGCTGGGCTTCCTTGCAGGACCTCCAATAACTCCAGCCAGAGGCTCAGGGACAGATTTTTGATCTCCCTGGGCCTGAGCCCCTAGAGGTAGTAATGGCCACAGTCTCTGGAAAGCAGCAGACTTAGCCTCACCTCCTGGTAGTTCTGAGGAATCTGGGCAGCACAGAAGAGTGGGCTCCCCACCAATGAAACACACTCTCCACCAAGGGACAAAGTGCTTTGTAAAATGGGTCCTGCTCCCCATCCTACCCAACTGGGTGAGACCCTCCAACAGGGTTTGTCAGACACTCTATTTGGGAGTGATCCAATTGGCATCAGGTTGGTGCCCCTCGAGGTCAGAGGTCCCAGAAGAAGGAGCAGGCACCCATCTCTGCTGTTCACCAAGCTCCTTGAGTGACATCTCCAGGCACGGAAGCAAATCAGATGAATGGGGCCTGAAGTGAGCCCCCAGCAAAGTGCAGCAGCCCTACAGAAGAGGGACCTGACTACTGAAAGAACAACAAACAAGCAGAAAGCAACAACAATAGCATCAACAACAACAACAACAACAAAAGGCCCCTACAAAAACGTCATCCAAGGATCAGCACCCTCAAAGACCAAAACTAGAAAAATTCACAAAGATGAGAAAGAATCAATGAAAAAACTGCAGAAAACCCAAGAGGCCAAAGTGTCTCTCTCCTCCAAATGATTGCAACATCTGTCCATCAGTGGTACAGAAGTGGACAGAGGATCAGATGGATGAATTGAGAGAAGTAGGCTTCAGAAGATGGGTAGTAGAAAACTATGATGAGCTAAAGCAGCATGTTCTAATCCAGTGCAAAGAAGCTAAGAAAGTTCATAAAAGGTTAGAGGAATTGTTAACTAGAATAATCAGTTTAGAGAGAAACATAAATGACCTGATGAATCTGAAAAACACAGCGCAGGAACTTTAAAAAGCATACACAAGTATCAACAACTGAACTGACCAAGCAGAAGAAAGGATATAAGAGTTTGAAGATGACCTTACTGAAGTAAGACATGCAGACAAGGATAGAGAGAAAAGAATGAAAAGGAATGAAAAAAGCCTTCAAGAAACATGGGACTATGTGAAAAGACCAAACCTATGATTGATTGGAGTACCAGAAGGAGAAGGGAGAATAGAAACAAACTGGAAAACACACTTTGAGATATTATCCAGGAGAACTTCCCCCAACCTAGCGAGACAGGCCAACATGAAAATTCAGGAAATATAGAGAACACCCTAAGATATTCTGTGAGAAGATCAACCCCAAGACACATAATCATCAGATTCTCCAAAGTTGAAATGAAGGAAAAAGGGTAGCCAGAGAGAAAGGCCAGGTCATCTACAAAGGGAAGCCCCTCAGACTAACAGCAAACCTCTCAGCAGAAACTCTACAAGCCAGAAGAGATTGGGGGCCAATATTCAACATTCTTAAAGAATTTTCAACCCAGAATTTCATATCCAGCAAAACTAAGCTTCATAAGCAAAGGAGAAATAAAATCCTTTCCAGACAAGCAAATCCTGAGGGATTTTGTTACCACCAGGCCTGCCCTACAGAAGCTCCTGAAAGAAGCACTAAATACAGAAAGGAAAAACCGGTACCAGCCACTGCAAAAACACACCAAACTGTAAAAA
Organism: Piliocolobus tephrosceles; assembly: GCF_002776525.5. Taxonomy (NCBI): domain Eukaryota; kingdom Metazoa; phylum Chordata; class Mammalia; order Primates; family Cercopithecidae; genus Piliocolobus; species Piliocolobus tephrosceles. The sequence continues at coordinate 78,503,135 of NC_045442.1, read as the reverse complement.
CCAATGACACTATGAAGAAACTGCATCAACTAGTGTGCAAAATAACCAAACATCAGCATGATGACAGGATCAAATTCACACATAACAATACTAACCTTAAATGTAAATGGGCTAAATGCAAAAAATTAAAAGACACAGACCAGCAAATTGGATAAGGAGTAAAGACCCACTGGTGTGCTATTTTCAGGAGAACCATCTTACACGCAAAGACACACACAGGCTCAAAATAAAGGGATAGAGGGAAATTTACCAAGCAAATGGAAAAGCAAAGAAAAAGCAGGAGTTGCAATTCTAGCCTCTGGCAAAGCACTTTAAACCAACAAAGATCAAAAAAGACAAAGAACAGCATTATGTCATGGTAAAGGGAACAATTTGACAAGAAGAACTAACTATTCTAAATATGTATCCACCCAATACAGGAGCACCCAGATTTATAAAACAAGTTCTTAGACACCTACAAAGAGACCTAGCCTCCCACACAATACTAGTGGGAGACTTTAACACCTCAACATCAGTATTAGATGGATCAATGAGACAGAAAATTAACAAGGATATTCAGGGCTTGAACTCAGCTCTGGATCAAGTGGACCTAGTAGATGACTACAAAACTCTCTACCCCAAATCAACAGAATATACATTATTCTCAGTGCCACAAGGCAATTATTCTAAAGTCGACCACATAATTGGAAGTAAAACACTCCTCAGCAAATGCCAAAGAATAGAAATCATAAGTCTCTCAGACCACAGTGCAATCAAATTAGAATTCAGGATTAAGAAACTCACTCAAAACTGATCATGTCACTCAGACTGGGGAACAGAGTGAGACTCCATCTCAAAAAAAAAAAAAAAAAAAGAAAGAAAGAAAGAAAAAAGAAAAGAAACTCACTCAAAACCACACAATTTCATGGAAATTGAACATCCAGCTCCTGAATGACTCCTGGATAAATAATGAAATCAAGGCAGAAATCAACAAGTTCTTTGAAATCAATGAGAACAAACAGATAACATACCAGAATCTCTGAGACACAGTTAAAGTACTGTTAAGAGGGAAATTTATAGCACTAAATGCCCACATCAGAAAGCTAGAAAGATCTCATATTGACAACTTAACATCACAATTCAAAAAGCTAGAGAGGCCAGAGCAGACTAATCCAAAAGCCAGCAGAAGACAAGGAATAACTAAGATCAGAGAAGAATTGAAGGAGATAGAGACACAAAAAGCCCTCCAAAAAATCAATGAGTCCAGGAGCAGATTTTTTGGAAAAAAATAACAAAGTGGATGGACTGCTAACGAGACTAATAAAGAAGAATAAGAGAGAAGAATCAAATAGACACAATAAAAAATGATAAAAGGGATACCACCACTGATCCCACAGAAATACAGGCTACCATCAGAGAATACTATAAACACTTCTATGCAAATAAACTAGAAAATCTGGAAGAAATGGATAAATTCCTGGATGCATACACCCTACCAGGACTAAACAAGGAAGAAGTCAAATCCCTGAATAAACCAATAACAAGCTCTGAAACTGAGGCAGTAATTAACAGACTACCAATGAAAAAAAGCCTAGGACTAGACAGATTCACAGGTGAATTCTACCAGAAATACCATTCTTTCTACCAGAAAGAATGGTACCATTCTTTCTGAAACTATTCCAAACAATTGAAAAGGAGGGACTCCTCCCTCACCCATTTTATGAAGCCAGCATCATCCTGATTTGAAACCCGGGAAGAGACACAACAAAAAGCAAAAACTTCTGGCTAATATCCCTGATGAACATCAATGTGAAAGTTCTCAATAAAATATGGGAAAATCGAACCCAGCAGCACATCAAAAAACGTATCCACCACGATCAAGTCAGCTTCACCCCTGGAATGCAAGGTCGATTCAACATACACAAATCAATAAACACAACCCATCACATAAACAGAACCAATAACAAAAACCACGATTATTTCAACAGATGCAGAAAAAGCCTCTGATAAAATTCAACAACACTGCATATTAAAAACCCTCAATAAACTAGGTATTGATGGAACATATCTAAAAATAATAAAAGCTATTTATGACAAGCCCACAGCCAGTATAATATTGAATGGGCAAAACCTGGAAGTACCCTTTGAAAACTGGTGCAAGACAAGGATGCCCACTCTCACCACTCCTATTCAATATAGTATTGGAAGTTCTGGCCAGGGAAATCAGGCAAGAGAAAGAAATAAAGAGTATTCAAATAGGAAGACAGAAAGTCAAGTTATCCTTGTTTGCAAACAACATGATTTTGTATTTAGGAAACCCCATCATCTCAGCTCAAAAACTTCTTGAACTGATAAGCAACTTCAGCAAAGTCTCAAGATACAAAATCAATGTGCAAAAATCACAAGCATCCCTTTACCCCAACAGTAGGCAAGCAGAGAGTCAAATCATGAATGAATTCCCATTCACAATCACTACAAAGAGAATAAAATATATAGGAATACAGCTAACACGGGATGTGAAGGACCTCTTCGAGGAGAACTACAAAGCACTGCTCAAGGAAATAAGAGAGGACACAAACGAATGGAAAAAATATTCCATCCTCATGGATAGGAAGAATCAATATGGTGAAAATGGCCATACTCCCCAAAGCAATTTATAGATTCAACACTATTCCCACCAAACTACCATTGACATTCTTCATAGAATTAGAAAAAACTAGGTTAAATTTCATATGGAATCAAAGAAGACCTTGTATAGCCAAGACAATCCTAAGCAAAAAGAACAAAGCTGGAGGCATCATGCTACTTGACTTCAAACTATACCCCAAGGCTACAGTAACCAAAACAGCAAGGTACTGGTACCAAAACAGACATATAGACCTATGAAACAGAACTGAGACCTCAGAAATAACATCAGAGATCTTAATCTATAACCATCTGATCTTCAACAAACTTGACAAAAACAAGCAATGGGGAAAGGATCTCCTATTCAGTAAATGGTGCTGGGAAAACTTGCTATCCATAGGCAGAAAACTGAAACTGGACCACTTCCTCACACCTTATACAAAACTTAACTCAAGATGGATTAAAGACTTAAATGGAAAACCTAAAACCATAAAGACCCTAGGAGAAAACCTAGGCCATGCCATTCAGGACATTCATATGGGCAAGTACTTCATGACAAAAATACCAAAAGCAATTGCAACAAGAACCAAAATTGACAAATGGGATCCAATTAACTAAAAAGCTTCTGCACAGCACAAGCAATTATCATCATAGTGAACAGGCAACCTACAGAATGGGAGAACACTTTTACAAATCTACCCATTCGAGAAAGGTCTAATATCCAGAATTTACAAGGAAGTTAAACATATTTACAAGAAAAAAACAAACAACCTCATCAAAACGTAGGGAAAGGATATGAACAGACACTTCTCAAAAGAAGACATCTATGTGGCCATGAAACACACGAAAAAAAGCTCAACATCACTGATCATCAAGAGAAATGCAAATCAAAACCACAATGAGATACCATCTCACACCAATCAGAATGGCAATTATTAAAAAGTCAGGAAATAATAGATGCTGGCAAGGCTGTGGGGAAATAGGAATGCTTTTACACTGTTGGTGGAAATGTAAATTATTTCAACCAATAATATAGTATGGAATATAGTATGGTGATTCCTCAAGGATCTAGAACCAGAAATACCATTTGATCCAGCAATCCCATTACTGGGTATACATCCAAAGGAATGTAAATCATTCTACTGTACAGATACATGCACACATATGTTTATTGTTGCACTATTTACAATAGCAAAGACATGGAACCAACCAAAAGCCCATCAATGATAGACTGGATAAGGAAATGTTGTACATACACACCACGCAATACTACTATGCTGCCATAAAAAGGAATGAGATTATGTCTTTGCAGGGACTTGGATGACACTGGAAGCCATCATCATCCTCAGCAACTAACAGAGGAACTGAAAATCAAACACAGCATGTTCTCATTCATAAGTGAGAGTGGAACCTTGAGAACACATGGACACAGAGAGGGGAACAACACACAGCAGGGACTGTTGGAGGGTAGGGGGTAAGAGGAGGGAACTTAGAGGATGGGCCAGTAGGTGTACACGTACAGCTATGTAACAAACCTGCACGTTCTGCACATGTATCCTGGTATCCTGGTTTTTTTTTTTTTTTTATTTTTTTTTATTTTTTTTTATTTTTTTTTATTTTTAGAAGAAGAAATACAGAAAAAAAAAATAGAAAAAAATGTAGTGTATATACACAATGGAATACTATGCTGCCATTAAAAATACTGAAATTTTGTCATCTGCAGCAACATGGATTCATCTGAAAGGTCATTGTGGTAGGAAAAATAAGCCAAGCACGGCAAGAAAAATATCACATGTTCTCACTCACATGTGAGAGCTGAAGAAAAAGGATCTCATGAAAATAGAAGGTAGACTGGTTGAGAGAAGGAAAGGATGAGGAGAAGTTGATTAATGGGTACAAACACACGAGTTGATAAGAGAAATAAAACCTAGTGCTAGATAGATCAGTGGGCTGATTATAGTTTACAATAATGTACTGTACATTCCAAAATAGTTTATGCTAGTTATGTTTCTAGCATAAAGAAAAGACAAATATTTCAGGTGATGGATATGTCAAGTACACTGATTTGATCTTTGCCAATTATATGAATGTATTAAATTATCACATGTATTTCAAAATTTACTTTAAGATAGGAAAAACTTATTTTAGAAATAGATGCAATTTTTTCACTGTAATATCTGCACATATGCATAAAAGTGAAGATTCAGAAGCTTTTTATTAAATAAATTGGCACAAACATTTGATTCATTAAGTCTTTTCTAACGGACCTTCCTCTACAGGAATGAAGTCAGCAGTATGTAAATCTACTTGCTGTTTTGTTTTTAGTGTTTAAAAAATATGCTATAAACCTGAATATCTGGTCTCAAGGGGAACAACAGATCCATCCTGTGAAATTATGAGAGGGATTAAAGAATAAGTTTGATAAGCAGATCAATATATGTAAGTATATTTATATCCATTGAGGAATGCCCATTTCTTTCTATGTAAAATCATTCAAGTTGCAGAATATTATGTGTTGTCCATTTTTTAAAGAATATTCTCCACAGGTATGCAGATTTTTGAGCAAGAAGATAAACATGGTAGGCTAATACAATTATCACATAAAATAAAAGACAATATCTTTTTTTCATGTTTTGATGATTGCTTCTAGAAAATTTAGCAAAGATACATGCGAGTAGGCCAAAAATTAACCCCTTTTATAAATCTAACTTAATTTCTGGTATCAAGGCAGTTAAAAACTTGAAAGCACTTTCAGAATGGTGGAATAGGGACATTTGAAAACCTACTCCTCCCTAAAAGAAATTAGAACACTGACAAATAATTGTCAAATCTACTTTGTTATTACTCTTGACATTTGTAAAGGCTTATACAAATGCTAGAACAATTTATTCAAAATACGTGAATAAATCTTGGCAAGAATAGTGAGCTTTATGATATTTTCAGTAACTATATTCTCATTCCCCTCACCTTGGTTCCATAGACTTAAAGATTAGCAAACTCAAAACAATAGCAGTTGTGAAAATCAGCAACCCAGCACACATATGACAGGGAAGAAGGAGTTTGGAGATCAAGGATCTTATTCATTATAGAACTGTTACTAGTTGATCTCTTTGGCTTTTCCTCATGGAAAAGTTCCTTTTATGAGGCTAGTATTTACTTGCTCTGACTCAGAGTTCAAGCATTGAGAAGCCCTATTCATAGAGCATTTTTTGTAAACAATCAGAGACAATTGTTTAAATCATAGCTTTCTGATGTGGTGATATCAGTTGAGGCAAATAAGAGGCAAGCCACCAAAACCCTTAAATATGATGAAAATAAGGAATTTTGAAAAGGTCTAACATATTCCTGGGGATCTAGAAAGTTGCATTAGAAGTCTGTGTGCATACCTAGAAAACACTTGAAAATGTCATAGCATCTCACCTTGACTGTTGTTGAGCCTCTCCACAAATAAAAGTTAAGGTTAAAACAGAGTTGTAAACAGCCAAAGATTGAAGTCATCCCCCAGAGCAGGTAGAGAGCCCACTGGCAGACAGTGGGAAACGTTGATTGAAGTGATTGAAGGAAATCAATACTCCAACCATTAGCTGACACCAAACCATCCCAGTAAATACTTTAGTAGTTACTCATGACTAAAAACACAGACTATACACAATTATTCCATGAAAGGCACTAAAGGCAAACACCAACAAAAACAAAACCAAGAAGTAGAAACAACAAAAGCAAGAGGGGAGTGGTATTTGATATATAATGTTGGCATATTATTTTATTTAAAATGTGCAGTTAAAAATTGGTACTCAATGGCCAGGTGCAGTGGCTCACGCCTGTAATCCCAGCACTATGGGAGGCAGAGGTGGGTGGATCACCAGGTCAGGAGATCGAGAGCATCCTGGCTAATATGGTGAAACCCCCTCTCTACTAAAAATACAAAAAATTAGCCGGGCATGGTGGTGGGCACCTGTAGTCCCAGCTATGCAGAAGGCTGAGGCAGGAGAATGGCGTGAACCCAGGAAGTGGAGCTTGCAGTGAGCTGAGATGGCCCCACTGCACTCCAGCCTGGGCGACAGAGTGAGACTCCATCTCCAAAAAAAAAAAAAAAAAAAAAAAAAAAAAAAAAAAAAATTGGTACTCAATGAGACAAGAAAGTATGGCGTAAGTATGTGTGGAAAAATAGTCAACTAAAATTGTTTCTGAGAAGGACTAGATGATGTACTTACTAGAAAAGGACACTGAATGACCTACTATAAACATGTTTAAAGAGCTAAAGAAAACCACATCCAAAGAAATAAAGCAAAGTCTGGGATGGATTTATCCAAAATGAGATTATTAATAAAGGATTAGCAATTATAAAAAATTACTAAATAGATTCAGCAGAATGACACTATAACAACAACAAAAAAAGTACTAAATAGAAGTTTGGTCAAAAACAGTACAATTATTGAAATAAAAATTCGCAAGAAGGTGTTAGCAGCAAATTCCAACTGTCAGAATAATGAACCAGTGAACTTAACAATAGATCCATTGATTATTATCCAGTCTGAGAATAGAAAGAAAAACAAAGAAAAATGAACAGAGACTCAGAGACGCATGGGACACTATGAAGCTTACTAATATGTTCATGATGAATGAGAGGCCAAGAAAAAGAAAACAGAGAGTCTAGCAGAACAAATATTTGAAGACTTTCAACTGAAACTTTAAAAATTTGATGAAAAATTCTAATCTACATTTTGGAACTTCAAAAACCTCTGATTTGGATAAATTCAAAGAGATTCACACATACATACATCATAGTCAAACTGTCAAAGGACAAAAACTGAATACAAAGAGAAAAAAACACAGAAAAATTTATAGTGCACAAGGAATCTTCAATAAGATAAACAACTAACTATTCATTAGAAACCATGGAGTTCAGAAGGCAATGAGATGACATATTCAAAGCACTGAAAGAAAGACTGCCAACTAAAAATTCTATATTTATTCATTTTATCATTCAAATGTTAAGAAAAAATTACACCCTAAATAAAAAGGGGGAATACTGGACAGGAACTCAAATCCACAAGAAGAAATAAAAGCACTAAAGTACATAGGTAAATATAAAAGGTAGTATAAATATACTTGTTTTGTAATGATTTTCTTTTCCTATCTGATTTTATTTTTTTTTTTTTTTGAGGTTATACTCTTTATTTATTAAAGTTTTATTCAGAAATAATTCCAAAAAACAACTGTATCAAGTAATAATGATAAAACTGTGTTGATTGACTTATAATGTAAAAAATGAATTTCTATGTCAATAATAGTACAAAGAGGAGTTTAAGGTTTGACATTAAGTTGCTACTAATACAATTAGATTCTTAAAAATTAACATGTGAACTGCAATCCCCTGGACTAAAACTAAGCAAATAACTCAAAACATACTATCAGGCAAAAGAGACTTTAAGACAAATATTATTACTCAGGAAAAGAATGAAATTTATAATGATAATTTTTAATCTATCAGTAATACATGGCAATTATTAATATAAACATATATACACCTAACAACATAGACTGAAATGTATGTGGAAAAATGATAGAATCGAAGGGAAAAATAGACAATTCAGCCCTAATAGTTGGATATTTTGATCACCTTCTTTCAATAATGAATAGAACAACTAAGAGGAAGATCAATACAGAAATAGAGGACTTGAACAAAACTACAAACTAACCATACTTAAACAGACATCTATGAAACACTCCACCTAAAAACATCAAACATTATTTTCCAGTTCACATAGAACATTATCCAGGATAGATTGCATATTAGGACATAAATCAAGGATTTATGAATTTAAAAATAGTGAAATCATACAAAGTATATTTTCTGACCACAATGAAATGAAATAAGAAATCATTAACTAAAGGACATTTAGGAAATTCACAAATATATGTAAGTAAAAAACAAACAAATATCAAACAAAACCCACACTGTTAATTTTGTGGGTTTTGACTCCTTTGTTATTTAACAGTGTGTGTATATATATAGGCATTAATGTAAATGCCTATATTAAAAAATAAGAAATATCTCAACTCAAAACCTAAACATATACCTTAAGTGGAGAAATAAGAGCAAACTAAATAAGCAGAAAAAAAGAAAATAATAAAGGTTAGATTGGAAAAAATAGTAGAGAATTACAAATACAGAGAAATTCAACAAAATCAAAATTTAGCTCATTAAAAAGATCAACCAAATTGAAAATTTTTTTAACTAGACTAATCATGAATACAGAAGTTGCAAAATGCTTGCCAGAAATGAAAGAGGACATATCACTTCCAAACTTAGAGGAAAATAAGAATAAGGAATGCTATGAACAACTGTCTGTTAGCAAATTAAAAAAATCTTAATGAAATGAACAAATTGTTAAAAGGGTACAAACTATAAAATCTGACTTAATAAGAAATAAAATATCTGAATATATATAACCAATAAATAAATTAAAGTCAGTTTAGTAATTTTAAAACCTCCTACAATAAAAGACCAAGCCCAGATGACATCACTGACAAAATCTGCCAAATGTTTAAAGATGAATTAATACCAGTTCTTTGTAAATCTTCCGAATAATAAAGGAAGAGGAAGAATCATTATCAACTGAAAGTGAAACCAGTGTTATTCTGATACACAACCAAGCAAGAAAGACCTCACAAGGAAAAGCAAAACAAGCATGAACACAAAGCTATGAACCAATATTCCTTCTAAATATAGACATACTAAATAGAACTCAACAAAATAGTAATAAACCAAATCTAGCAACATATAACTAGGATTATACAACATAACCATGTTATACTTATTGTATAAATTTACGGTTGTCTTAATATCCAAAAATCAATCGATGTAATACATCATATCAATAGACTAAAGGACAAATATAAACAACGTATAATCTCCATGATAGTAGAAAAAGCACTTGGTAAAAAGTCTCACATTCTTTCATAAGAAAGACTGCCAGAAAAGTAGGAATAAAAAAGAACTTTCACAGACTCATAAGGAGCATTTATGAAAAACCAACACCATTATAATGAATGATGCAAGATAGAGGGCTTTCTCCCTAAAATAAAAAACAGACAACATGCCTGTTCTTGCTTCTTATATTCAACATTACAGTATATGTTCTAGCTAGGACAATCAGTCAAGAAAAGAAATAAAAGTCAAGATTGAAAATGAAAAACTAAAACCATCTCTATTTGAAGATAACATTATCTTGCAAAAATACCAAAACACACAAACACACACCCACACATACCCTACTGGAACCAATTTAAAAGTTTAGTACGATTGCAGGAAATGAGGCCTATATACAAAAATCAGTCATATTTCTATATACTAGCAATAAACAATCTGAAAATGAAATTAAGAAAATAATTCCAAGTTGGGCACAGTGGCTTATGCCTGTAATCCCAGCACTGTGGGAGGCTAAGGTGGGGGAATTGCTTGAATCCAGGAGTTCGAGACCAACCTGGAAAACATGGTGTAACTCCATCTTTACCAAAAAAAAAAAAAAAAAAAAAATACAAAAATTAGCTGGACGTGGTGGTGCATGTCTGTAGTCCCAGCTATTTAGGAGGCTGAGGCAGGAGAATCACTGGAGCCCAGGAGGCAAAGGCTGCAGTGGGCCAAGATCACATTCACTGCTCTCCAGCTGGGTTAATAAAGTGAGACCATGTCTTAATAATAATAATAATAATAATAATAATAATTCCATTGAGGACTTTCAACTTTCAGTCCAAAAGGTAAAAAGCTTGAAAGTTGTCATCCATTTTCTGTCCTCACAACAAGAAAGAAGCTAAAAAAAAAAAAAAAAAAAAAAAAAAAAACCTGAAAATAGATAACTTTTCTTAGATATATCAGAGAATTTAGGTCACAGGGCAAACAACCATTATACAAAACTAGAGATACATTTGAATACATAGAGCTTACAAGGAACAAAAGAAGCCACTATTGGAGACACCAACAGTCATAAATCTTTAAAAAGGAATTTACTCACTACTGGAGACTGAGTGTGGACTATAATGAGAAATTAAAATTCCTCTTGTCCCAGCTTTAGAGGGAGCCCTCACACACTTTCATAACTTTTACCTTCAGGAGTCCCACCAGGGGTCTCAGAGTGAAGATGGGAGAAAAATCCCTGGTGTTGTATTTTGAAATATACTCCGAGTGCTCTGTTCTTAAGAAAGGTCTGCCCTCAATGGAAATAATATTGACCAAGCAGAAAGGCTAGAGTAGGCTGGAGTTGGGTATTTCCTTTGTCTAAGATTGATTAGATTCTAGCAAAACCAGTTTTACCTAAGAGGAAGGGAGAAAGCCAAGAATTATTTGTGATGGTCACATCTCAGGGACACAGGTTCACCAAAAGGTTCAGATCTAATCACAGGTTTATAAAATGCTTCCCCTCCCACGGCAGCTTATCACTACATCAATAGGACTCTTCTATAATAACGAGATAGATCAAAAAAACTACAAGGCTAAGGAACTATTTAATAAGGAGTCTCTAGGAGAACCCAAAGACCACAGGCAAGACCAAAACACATCATTAGATAAATTTAGTGTCTGAAATCATATCTACAGCAAACAGTAAACACAGCCTATCATAACTACAGCAAACAGTAAACACAGCCTAACTCCTTGGCAAATGAACATAAAACGTCTCATCAAAGATTAATGTTCTCAGTTCTTATTATCCAATACACCATGTCTGGCTTTCAACAAAATAATTACAAGACACACCAAAAGTAAAACAAATAAACAAATAAAAAACACAGTCTGAAGAGACAAAACACGCATTAAAACCAGACTTAGCTGTAACACACATTTTGGAATTAGCAGAACAGAAATTTAAAATAACTATGATTAATTTGCTAAGAGTTCTAATGGGGAAAAGAAAAGGAGAACATACAAAAGTAGATGGGCAATGCAAACAGAGAAATGGAAACTCTAAAAAAAAACTTCCATTTAAAATAGCATTACAAATAAAATACTTAAAAACAAATTTAAGAAAAACATAAACATTGTTGAAAAAATTAAGAAAGTCTAAATATTTGAAATAAGACTCCATGTAAATGAATCAAAAGACTTAATATTGTTATAATATCTATAGTCCCCAAGTTGATGAGCAGATTCAATGTGATGCCTGCTGTAACCCCAGCTGGCCTTGTTGCCAAAATTGAAAAGTTAATTCTAGAGTTCACAGAGAATTTCAAGATTCCAGAATAACCAAAACAATTTTGAGAAAGAACAAAGCAGAGGACTCACACTTCATAATTTAAATACTTGTTATAAACTTGCAGTAATCAAGACAGCAATCAAGACCTATGGAATTTGTATTTCAATTTACATATAGATCAGTGGAATAGATTTGAGAGTCTAGAAATAAATCCTTGCATTTATGGTAAATTGATTTTCTATATGGGTGCTAAGACAATTCAGTGAAAGAAATAATTTTTTAAAAATAAATTACTGAGACAACTAGATATCCACATGCAAAAGAATAAATTTGGAACCTGACCTCACACCATATGAAGAGTTAACTCAAAATAGATCATAGACCTAAATGTAAGAGCTAAAACCATAAAAATTTTAAAAGAAGCATAGGAGTCATCTTTGTGTCCTCGAGTTAGGAGATAGTTTGCTAGAAACAACAACAAAAGGTCAGCAACAATAAAAAAAGAAATATGTAAATTAAACTTTGTTAAAATTAACTCTTGCATTTTTAAGGATACAATTTTATAAAATGAAAAGATAATCCACGAAATGGATAAATATTTGGATGTCATATGCCTCAAAAGGGATTTGTATCCTGAATATATGAAAATGTGATATAATAATGATAAAAACACAAATAACCCAATTTTTAAATGGGAAAATAATTTGAAAAATATTACTCCAGGTAGGGCGCAGTGGCTCACACCTGTAATCCCAGCACTTTAGAAGGCCGAGGCAGGCAGATCACAAGGTCAGGTGATCGAGACCATCCTGGCTAACACTGTGAAACCCTGTCTCTACTAGAAATACAAAAAATTAGCCAGGCGTGGTGGTGGGCACTTGTAGTCCCAGCTATTTGGGAGGCTGAGGCAGGAAAATGGAATGAACCCGGGAGGCGAAGCTTGCAATGAGCCGAGATTGTGCCACTGTACTCTAGCCTGGGTGACAGAGTGAGGCTCCATCTCAAAAAAAAAAAAAAAAAAAAAAAAAGAAAAGAAAAGAAACGTATTACTCCAAAAATGCACAAATGGCCAATAAGCATACAAAAGTGCTCATTATCATTCATCAAGAAATGCACATCAAAACCTCAATGAGGTAACACTTCACATCCAATAGGATGATTAATATCAAAGAGGCAGACAATAAGAAGTGTGGATGAAGATACAGAGAAATTGGTCCCCTCACATTTTTTGTTGGTGGGTTTTAAAATGCTAGAGCCACTTTGCAAAACAGAAAACAGTTTGGCAGTTACTCAAGATGTTAAATGCAGAATTACCCTGTGATCCAGCAATTCCATCCTAGGTACATGCTCGAAAGAAGTGAAAAAATATGTCTGTACAAAAACTTTTGGGCAAATATCTATAGAAGCATTATTCACCATAGCCAAAATGTAGACACAAGCCAAATGTCCATTAGCTGATGAATGAATAAAGAAAGTCTGATATAGCCATACAATAGAATATTATTCAATCATAAAAGGCTTCAGTCACAAAAAGTACTTCATGCTACAACACGGATAAACTTTGAAAGCATTTTGTTTATTTAAAGAAGCCAAGGACAAATGGCCACGTGTTGTAGGATTCAATTTGTATGAAATGTCCATACTAGGCAAATACATAGGTAGATTAGTGGTTGTCAGGTTATAGAAAATGGGCGAATGTAGACTAACAGCTGATGGTATGAGGTTTCTTTTTGAGTGATGAAAATATGCTAAAATTAAATGGTGGCGGTGATTGCACTACTCTGTGAATATCAACACCTTTAAATTACCCACTTTAAAAGGGGGATTATATAGTATGTGAATTGTTTCTCAATAAAGCTCTTTAAAAAATAGACTTAAAAGTGTCACCATAATTTCATGAAACTTTCATAATGGTAATTACTGTTTGCTTGTGTTTCCCTCCACATATTGGATTCAGAAAAAAAAAAAAAAAAAAAACCTGCCATTTTGATCAAATTAAAAACACTTTAAATCTTCACTTTAAGTTTCAGCTGAATCAAGTGATTGATCAATTAAGGTTTCAACTCCTTCCAGAATCAGCCAAAGATAGCAAGATTGCATTAACATATAACTTATTCTAAATTCACTTTCAATAACAATGTAGTGGATCAGTTCTCTTCCTTCAGTCATTAGATATATATAATTATAATGATAATATATACAAAATCATTTTAAGCTAACATGCTTGTATATTACAGATTAGCTGTTTGATGGACTCTGGCGGTTAATTAATAAAATGATATTTTCCTAAAACAGTTGAAATTATGATTATATTATGTTATATTAAATATAATGCTACATTGAAACTAAGTTCATAATTTGTTTTAGACATCAGAAAAATAATCTTAAATGGCAAGCCAACATGTTTTTCTAGAAATTGCTTTTAGTCTGTAGTCTATTTTATTTGAACAAAATTCTATTGATTTGCACAAACTCGTTGGAACTAAGAAGTTAATTCAATAATCAAAAGTCACCTTAGTTTGGCATTAAATGTTGCAAAACTGTATTGGGGCAAGTAACAGAAAGGAAAATGCATTTAGATATTCGGTTTCTCTTCAAATTACTAAAAACTCATTTATCAATTTTATAATTCATATACTCAACGTCGTTACGGCAGGAAACCTACTTATACACTGAGCATGCCACTCTCACCACATTCTGACACCAAATCTCCCATTTTTAGTTGACAACTGTTACCCAGGCACAGAAAATAATTTACCACACAGCAAAGCTGCCTTAATCATCTAGTTCTTCCAAAAACAAAACAGATTTGTATGTACACTATTTCCAAAATCCTGACCACTGACATTGCTAAATTCCTATTTGATAAACAGTAATTCAAAACAAAACAAAACAAAAAACCATGTTGTATGTTACCAGAAGCTTGGCAAACAACACTTCAGGCACTGCTTGCAATTTCCCTGGCTCTGAAGCAGTAAGGAGCATGGCTGATAATAATGAATACCAAAAGACATAAAAGATATATTTTTTTTTGCTAACATCTATACATTTTGCAAAGTGTGTAGAACAGGATACTACAATTATAAAGTTCTCTGAGAAAAATGAATAGGGGCTTTCCCAGTCATAGAGATTAGAGAATCGTTGCACATTAGATTCCATTCTTGAAAGGTCACTGTACATATTAATACATTACAAATTCTGGAATCCTGTTTAAGTTTGATCAACCCAGATTTTATCAAACATATCTCACAACATGTACTTTTCTCTGTTTTCTCTACATTTTCCTATCCCGTTCCCCAAACACACATATAAGCATCTTTTAATATCCTGAGCTTATGTTTGATTTCTGGTCCAGGGTAGGCAAAAATAAACTTCTGTTGATTGAATGAACAACCATATCCACAAGGCTTAAACAAACGTATTGAAATCACAAGTGCACAATCAATGGATGAGGCCAAAGTGAAGTTCCTCTGTATCACTGTTGCTTAACTAAACGATCATATATCACATGTGAATTATTACATTCTCAAAAGCAAATGTGGCCAAGTTCCTTCTGGTTCTCAAGCTAACAATGCAGGCACTGTTTGGTGGGTTTATTTTCCCCGGACAAGCTTGAAGTTGAACTGAATGTAGTTGAAATGACATACCCAGAAGGAACTGTTTTCAAGGTAGTGATATATGTTTTTTTTTCTAGAAAGTTTAAAGGTGCTTTAAATACAGAAAGTGGTCCTTTTCAGAAGCCATGCAAATACTACAAACCATTAATTATAGCTACTCGGGGACTGAACTAGAATGAGCATGCTCTCACTAATTTAAAGGAGCCAGCAGATGCAGAACTGGGGCTTAGTCCAGTTCTTCATACCATTATCACCATGGCCACGAAAAGAAAAAAAGAAATGCAATGATAAAACTTCTCTAAGCAGAGCTGAATAAGCACTATAGAAGCATTTGGGAAATTCATTTTTTGCAGATGAACAGCAACCAACAATTCAGCCTTTTTTTTGGTGGGGGGTGATCCAAATCTCTTACATAATAGACTTATTTTTTTTTTTGTAACTGAGTGCAAAGTCTTTAATAATTTTTCATAAGCTTCCATTTGTCATGCTAAGAGCACATCATTGTTGCCGCAGACATCTTCTCTATTTCCTTCCATGTAACATTTAACAAAACAAGTGTTAACTTATCCCAGTGTAGCACTCATTATTTCCCAAATTACTAAAATCTCATTTTCTCCCAAGATGTCCCCAAAATTCTGTATGTGTCATACAAAATCACAAGCCTAATTAATTGGAAAACCAAGCATGATGTTATGCTGGGCTTCAAGCTTTGGAAAATGAAAATAGATATGAGTCACAGGTGTTAATACTTATTTATTTTATTTGCCTGTGACAGAACTAGTGAAGGTTCACTCATAGATATCTTATTTAACAGTCAGTAATATTCACATGATTGCTATACAGTGTTATGAGTTTTAGCTCATGCGAAGATTCTTGTAAACATCAGCACAGATATTGAAGATCCCAGCACCACAAAGAAATGCCTCATGCTGCCCCTTTAATTAACAAACCCTACTGTCACTGCCAATCCCTGGCAATCTCCAATCTGTCCCTATAGTTTTACATTTTCAGAATGTCATAAATGGAATTACAAAGTATTCAATCTAGCTACAGTCACTTATACTGATGCTTCTAGAGAGTTACCCAGATTGCACATATCAATAATTTTTCCCTTTTTATTGTCTGTTGTACGCATATAACCATAGTTTTTGTCCATTCACCCACAGAAGGAAATTTGGGTTGTTTCTAGTTCTTGGCAATGGTACTTTTCTAAAAATTATTATGCAGGTTTATATATGAACATAAATTTTACTTCCTTAGGATAATTTCCTGGAAGTGAGACGATGAGGTCACATGGCAACTGTATGGTTAACTGTGTATTAAACTGCCAAAATGTGTTCCAGAGCAGCTGTGCCATTTTGTATAATTTGGATTTGAGCAGACAAAGCTACGGTATTCTGGGAGGAAAAGATACTTCTTAGGTAATTTACATAAGAAGAAATATTTTTTTTTACAGCAGAAGATGAGAAAGGGAATATTAGATAAATTCAGCTCTGTGTATCTTAAATCCAACTCACTTGGTTCATTTGTTCCTTGAAGATAAATACAGTATAAGATAAAAATTGATGAGCATTAAAATGTAGTTATATGTTCTGTAACTACAGTTTAGTGTGAAATCATTGCATCCCTAATTATGACTTCTATTCTGCTTAGAACAGCTGGTATTACTGAATGTTTCAAATTGTGCCACAGACTTAGTGTGACAAGATCTCTGGGGATTGTTTCCTTCCATTACCAGGACACAATGGCAAATTGAAGCACGAAAAACAAATGCACAGAACAAGCCAGAAACCCAGACTGAGCTATAGGCCGACTACAGCCAGATATTTCAAAAGGAAGTACTCTACCAGGTCCTTCATGGAGAGAGGTAGAAATGAGAAAAGATCTGCAGGCCATTTACTTAGAAAGGAAGAAAAATATGTAGAAAAACTGAGTCCTTGATGACTTCACTTGAGTTTCTGGATCACACCTTCCTAGAGGAACAATATAGACTAATACATCCTGTGAGTATATCAGTGTGTCTGAGCTGAGTTTCTGTCACTTACCATATAAACTGTCTTCACACAAATGCTCTATTACAACTCTGTAAACAAACCTAAAAGAATACAAATATCGAGGAAAAACAGGGTCAATATGTAAAAGATTGAAAATAAACTCTAAAAGATCATGTCACTATGTTTGGATAGCAGAACCACCATGACGGTTTTCTGTTTGTAAAAATGTCTATTCCGACGTTTTATACATAGAGATATGTATATAAGAATATACGATTTCAAAATACGTTATTTCCACAAAAGGGTTGCACTTTTAAAAGAACATATAAATTTGCAATGAAAGAATACTGCATTAACAAGTCACACACATTTTGTTGTGTGCTAATCACTTTTTGGGCGGGAGAAAAAAAAAGTCAAATAATTTAATGGAAAGACTTTAGTAACTTGCAAAGGTACAGAAAAATTTAGTTTTTTTCTGAGTATCAGAGACAACCATTATAAAATGAGATTGTGTTGTGTAGCTCTTAGTTACTGTTTTAGCAAACAGCAACGCAGAAAAACTGCATTGTTCCAAACCCAAGCAGGGCCTTGCATTTGAAAGTGCAGATAGTTATTTCTGGAATGTTTAAACTGTGTTTCAATTATCCAAATATGTTCTCTTCAAATTCTTCGTGGCTCAATTTGCCTTAAATTAGGAAAAGTATAATAAAATCTAAGAATCTTTTCTCAATTTATGATGTCATTTCCATTAATGGATTTCCATTTTGTGAAAATAGTTAATTTCACTAAGCTCGGGGTTGTTCAGCAGTGGAAACTAGTCTAGTTTAAGACATAATGCTTGTCAGTAGCAACTGTCAGTAGACATAATGCTTGTCAGTAGCGCTCTTGGTTTATCCCTGAAGGGTTAAGTTTAGTGTGTCACTAATCATATCCATCCCAATTACAATTTTGAGGGTTTGGTTTTTCAGAAACCATTTATTACAAAATATCTTTTTCGTCTAAGAAGTAGCTCAGTAAATCTTCAGGAAAAGTTTGTGAGGCTTAAATATCTGACTGATTGATGGTTTTTTAAGTATTCTGTAATCCCAGTGCTGAGGGAGCCTGAAGTGGGAGGATTGCTTGAGGACAGGAGTTTGAGACCAGTTTAGGCAACATAGGGAGACTCTGTCGCTGAAAAAAAGAAAAAAAAAATTAGCAGGGCATGGTGGCATGTATTGTCCCAGCTACTCAGGAGACTGAGGAGGGAGGATTGCTTGAGTCCTGG
This sequence comes from Piliocolobus tephrosceles, assembly GCF_002776525.5. Classification (NCBI taxonomy): domain Eukaryota; kingdom Metazoa; phylum Chordata; class Mammalia; order Primates; family Cercopithecidae; genus Piliocolobus; species Piliocolobus tephrosceles. Next base: position 78,484,462 of record NC_045442.1, on the reverse strand, counting down.
AATTTGAGGCTACAGTAAGCTATGATCATACCGCTGCCTTCCAGCCTGGGCAACAGAGTGAGATCCTGTCTTTAATAAATAAATAAAAGTCTTTACACTGGAGGGTTTTTCCCCCACAAATAACATAATGTCATAACGTCTTCCATCAAGGACATTAATCTGCAAAGTTCAAATATTCCCAATGAATGATGCAAACATAGCATCTTATACCTTCTTACCTCCTCTTTTCATTTGCATAAACTGGTTAATTTGCATAAATATTTGCATAAACTGGTCAATTTTTTATTGCATCTTTGGAACATAACATCAACTTTTCCACATTTACACTAAGTTTCTCAAATATCTACCTCGTGGGTGATTTGATTTTAGTAGTTCACATGTAGCAGTTAATTAAATTCAAACAATACCGTCCCCAAATCTGGTTGTTCAACACCTCAGTCTCTCCCCACCTGGTGAGAAGGTGAACTGCCTTTTTCCCTAAACTTACATTTTAAACACATGTACTATAGGCGCTGGCAGTTATTTCCCTCAAATAGTTCCTTCTGTAAAGGTGCAGCATAGCACATTTGGCCCTAAAATGTTTCAATCACTAAAATGGCAAATTCTGAAAGCAATTTAAAACCTTCTTTCCAATTCAAAGTCTTCACTTCAAGGTGCTCTGGTTACATCGAAATTTCCTTCCACAAAATACCACTAACTATTCTAGTCTGAATTACCATCATCACTCATTGAGATTTCACGTTCCACCTAACCAGTGTGTCAGCTCCCCCTCTGTCGTCTTTCTGATCAGCTCTTAAGAGCCAGACTGATGTTACAAGGCCGGTGCACACATGTAGATGTGTCTGGGAGTCCGCTCTCCCAGCTCCTTCCCTTGCTCACTGAGGCTGGGCTGCACAATGATAATCAGCAGGAAACCTGGGGCCTCATTGTGTTCATTTGTATTCAGAATCCACCATTTCACTGACTGTGAACATTCTGGGAGTTACTTCACTGCCCTGTGCCTCAGTTTCCCCTTCTGTAAAATTGGAATTCTAATAGCAACCACCTTAGAATACTGTGGACAACAGCATAAGTTATTGTAATGAAAGCTCCAAAGAACTTCTGGTATGTAAGAAGTACTCAGTAAGTGGTCCTATCAATATTATTTATAGAATGACATCAACACTGTTCACTGTGCCCTACAGTCCCTACCATTACCCAGGGAAACAGGCTTATTACCTCTGCACTGGCCTTGCAGGGCCTGAGTTTCACTATGATCCTTCTTTGTATATAATTCCCCTGGAATCTACGTCCATATATTTTGCCTGGAATACTATTCTCTTCTTCCATTGTCACTACTCAATTCTTGGATTTCAACTCAAGCATCACTTCCACAAGGTGTCTCTCTCTGGTTGAACCATGTTTACCTCTGGGCACTGCAGCATTATCAGCCTCTTTTATTCACATTTTCAGAGAACCAGACAAAGTTGCCATTTTAATTTTGGAGAAATCCATAATCATTCTGTTGTGACTTAGTGTATAATACATTTGTAAGTGGATTTTTATGGAGCTGAAGGGAAAGAATGAGTGACTCCAGGGACTGAATCAGAGAATGATGGATAGATCTGGATATTAAAAGTTGGAGTAGAATCTGCCTCAACTTTCTGGCAAAAATGATACTAAAATCTGTTGATAACCACAGTGTTGAGCACCATTATGAGGGCTGTGTGGATAATACCTCATTTAATTATCTTGAAAACTCTCCATGTTAAGTACTATTTCCTCCATTTTAGACATGAGAAATCTAAGGATTGAAGTGATGTGCATATTACACAGCCCACCAAAGGCAGAGTCTGGAGGTGAATTTAGATCTGATTTTCTCACATCACCTTTGCACAGCAGGTATCCTCTAGGCAAAGGCATAGGGGAGTGAAAGACAAGATTTATTCCAAAATCACTGAGATGGTCATGGTCGGTGGGGGCAGAATATAAGAGGTATTGCTATATGAGGCTGAGAAGACAGACCAAGACTAAAGCAGACAGGAGGGCTCTATGTGTCTACCAATGACAGCATAAAACCCGGTCAAGTGAATCCAGGCAAAGGGCAGGTATTTTATCCTTAGGGCCCAAAGGGGACCTGAGCTCACTTTCTCTAGGGGCCCAGATGGCCCTGACCTCTCTCCTCCTCTCTCTGCATTCTGTGGACAACCTTCTTATGCTTGTACCTGAACTAACATGTCTTCCAGCCTTTCAGAGCTTGGCACTCTATACAAATTGACTGTAATTTCTTGGTCACATAGTTCAAAATAAGTAAGGGGATGAATATGTTCCTTGGTGCAATCTTCCTGCTATGCAGGTGGGTGCTAAGTCACCTGATACAAACAGGAATTAAAGGACTAAGTTAATTCCCTATAGGATGGCTCTCAGTTAGAAGAGACATTCCAGAATAGGTTAACTACATATTGCATACTAAAGAGTTTGAACTTTGTCTCGAAAGGTATGTTTTACAGTTCCTAAAATACTACAGAACATTGATTTGTAACACATTAATGCAAATTAACTGCATTCAACAGCTGATGTGGTATACTTTGAATCCTGGGAAGATGCGCTCTGATTAAATATTGACTGTCTCTAGCTTAAAATTTGCAAGAAATTATCTATAACAAGAACTTAGAGGTAATACGTTCATCATTTTTAACATAACACATTTAGCATTGCATTGACAATTATCTGAATACACAACTGTGTATGCCAAAATGAGAGTGAAAAGTAGTTCTATATTTAAGACAATAGATAAGCCTACAAATTACCTGAACATGTTCACATCACATATACTTTAGTTTGCCAGAAAATATAGCATCATTATGTTAGTTAGGATTAGGGGAAGGGGAAGGACGTAATTAATGGTTCTTTCACGTCCTACCAATTTTACAGTTCACAGCAAGCCCTGCAATATAAACTTTGTCACAGAACGAAAACAAGTATTCTCTTGAGTAGCGTGACTCAACTTTATAAAGTATCACTTTCCTTAAAACAAATTCAAATGTGCTTGGATAATTAAGGGAAAAATTAATAGCATGGTCTCCCTACAATCACTCTTACATTAAACTCTGTACATCAAAATCAAAATTATTTTTATGCATGATGGGCAGTTTCCCACTAACAATTTTCTAAATTGCCTAATAATTTTATATAGCATAATTACAAGACTCCTTCTTGTGTATTTTTGCTTCTCTTTGCTTCCATCTGAATACAAATTAAGGGCACTTATTAGTAAACCTTTGTGGTAGGCACTTACAATGTAATGCTGCAACAGAGCTAAATGAAATAAACCTAACAGGAAAGCCCTTGAAACACTTATTCACTTAACAATAGGGCATGAAACCATATGAATGACATTTTCCAGACTAAGTGACTTTCTGAATAAAAATGGGTGAACAAGTGAAGGCAGATTGATTGCTCATGAATTGCTTTCATTTCTAAGACTTCACTGAACATTTTTTACCCCTAGAATCCAGCAGTACCTGCAACTCAGTATTTGTAAATCTGACCTCATCAAATGTTTCCCTCTGGAATGGTTAATTTTAATGTCAATTTGGCTAAATGATGGTGCTCAGTTGTTTGGTGAAATAGTAGTTTTGATGTTGCTAATAAGGTATTTTATAGATGTGATTAATATTTATGATCAGTTGATTTAAATAAAAGAGATTATCCTTGATAATGGGTGATGGGTGAGCCTCATCCAATCAATTGAAGGTCTTAAGAGCAAAAACTGAGGGTTTCCAAAAAGAAATAATTCTTCCTCAAGACTGTAATACAAGAAACCTTCCTGTTTTCAGCCTGCTGGTCTACCTACAGGCTTTGAACTTGCCAGCACTCAATTATGTGAGCCAATTCCTTAAAATCAAAATCAATCATGTTTCTCTGTGTGTGCTCACACGCATATATCTTCTGTTGGTTTTGCCTCTTGGTGGAACCCTGATTTATATAACCATATTTATTCATTCTTTTCTTCACAGATTTGACCCTAAAAGTATAGATTACTTTATTGTGCTTCACTCGATTGCACTTTGCAGATACTGAGTTTTTAACAAATTAAAGGTTGGTGACAACCCTGCATTGAGGAAGTTTAAATCAGCGCCATTTTACCAACAGCATGTGCTCACTTCCTGTCTTTGTATGTCTTTCATTGACTCTCGCAATATTTCAAACTTTTTCATGATTTTTATATCTGTTATGATGATCTGTAATCCTGATCTTTAAGAGGTTACTACCGTAAATGTCTTGGTGCACCACAAACCATGCCCATATAAGAGATGGACATTAATCAATAAATGTTATGTGCATTCTGACTGCTTCACCAACCAGCCACTCCCTTTCTTTCTCCCTCTTCTTAGTCTCCCTATTTCTAGACACTCAATATTAAAATTAGGCCAATTAATAAACTTACAACAGCCCCTATGTGAGCAAGCAAAAGGAAGAGTCACATATCTCTCACTTTTAACCTAATGCTGGAAATGATTAAGCTTAGAGAAGAATACATGTCGGCCGGGCGCGGTGGCTCAAGCCTGTAATCCCAGCACTTTGGGAGGCCGAGACGGGCGGATCACGAGGTCAGGAGATCGAGACCATCCTGGCTAACACGCTGAAACCCCGTCTCTACTAAAAATACAAAAAACTAGCCGGGCGTGGTGGCGGGCGCCTGTGGTCCCAGCTACTCTGGAGGCTGAGGCAGGAGAATGGCGTAAACCCGGGAGGCGGAGCTTGCAGTGAGCTGAGATCAGGCCACTGCACTCCAGCACGGGCGACAGAGCAAGACTCCGTCTCAAAAAAAAAAAAAAAAAAAAAAAAAAGAGAAGAATACATGTCAAAAGCTGACACAGGTGGAAATCCAGGCCTCTTGTGATAAACATGAGCCAAGTGGTGAACGCCAAGGAAAAGTTTCTGAAGAAAATTAAAGGTACTACTCCAATGAACACACAGATAATAAGCAAGCAAAAAAGACTTATTGCTAATATGGAGAAAGCTTTAGTGGTCTGAATAGAAGATCAAACAAGCCACAACATTACCCGAAACCAAAGCCTAATCCACAAGAAGGCCTTACCTCTATTCAGTTCTATGAAGGCTGAGAGAGGTAAGGAAGCTGCAGAAGAAAAGTTGGAAACCAGCAGAGGTTGCTTCATGAGGTTTAAGGAAAGAAGCCATCTCCACAAAATAAAAGTACATGTGAAACAGCAAATACCGATGTAGAAGGAACAGCAAATAATAAAGAAGATCTAGCTAAGATAATTGATGAAGGTGGCTACAATAAACAACAGAGTTGCAATACAGATGAAACAGCCTTTTAATGGAAGGGATGCCATCTAAGGCCTTCATAGCTAGAGAGAAGGCTTTAAAACTTCAAAGGAAAGGTTGACTCTCTTGTTACGTAATGAAGCTGGTTACTGTAAGTTGAAGCCAAGGCTCATTTATCATTCCGGAAACCCTAAGGTCATTAAGAATTATGCTAAGTCTACCCTTCCTGTGCTCTATAAATAGAATGGCAAAGCCTGGATGGCAGCATATCTGTTTATAGCATGGTTTACTAATTTTAGGCCCACTATTGAGACCTACTGCTCAGACACAAAAAGACTCTTTTTAAAATTTACTGTTCATTGACAATTGCACCTGGTCACCCCAGAGCTCCAATGAAGGCATATAAGGAGATTAATGTTGATTTCATGCCTGCTAATACAACATCCATTCTGTAGCCCATGGATCAAAAAGTAATTTCAACTTTTGAATTTTATTATCTAAGAAATACATTTCATAAGGCCCTAGCTGCCATAGATAGTGTTTCCTCTCATGGATCTGGGCAACGTAAATTGAAAACCTTCTGGAAAATATTCACTATTTTAGATGCCATAAAGAATATTAATGATCTATAGTCAAAATATTGGCAATAACAAAGGTTTGAAAGAAGTTGATTCCAACTCTCATGGATGACTTTGAGGGGTTCAAGACTTCAGTGGAGGAAGTAACTGCAGATGCAGTGAAAATATCAAAAGAACTAGAATTAGAAGTAGGGCCTGAAGATATGACTGGATTGCTGCTATCTCATGAAAAAGTTGAACAAATAATGCATTATTTCTTAGGGATGAGCCAAGAAAATGTTTTTTTGGTTAGATGAAATATATACCTGTTGAAGATGCTGCAAACATTGCTGAAGTAACAACACAGGATTTAAAATATTGCACAAACTTATTTGGTAAAGTAGTGGCAGTAGTTGAGAGGATTGACTCCAATTTTGAAAGCAGTTCTGCTGTAGGCAAAATGCTATTAGGCAACATCACATGCTACAGAGAAATATTTTGTGAAAGGATTCAAATGATACAGTAAAGTTCATTTCTGTCTTATTTTAAGAAAGTGACAAAGCCACCCCAACCTTCAACAACCACCACCCTGATCAGTCAGCAGCCATCAACATTGAGGTAAGACTCCCCACAAGCAAAAAGATTATAACTCACTGAAGGTTCACATGATTGCTACCTTTTGTTAAATCAATAAAGTGTTTTTTTTAAATTAGGATCTGTACATTTTTTTTGACATGATGCTATTGCATATTTCATAGACTGCAGTATAGTGTAAACATAACTTGTATACGCACTGGGCAGACAGAAAGTTCCAGTCACTTGCTTTATTGCGTCATTTGCTTTATTGCAGTGATCTGAAACCTCTGGAACTGAACCCACAACATTCCCAATGTATACCTACATTTACCTATTATCATAATTCTTTCAACTGAATTCAAAACAATTCCCTGTCATTATTTGCCTACGTGTAGGAAACATTAACTGTAATATCACATATTTGATATGTTAGTTTTTTTTTTTTCTACTACAACACAGTAAGACACAACGACTGACATTTTTTAAATAGTTATCCACATGAAACCTAAAATCATGCTAATGGCTCCTGTGCCACTCCAGAGAATTATACTCCAGGCTCATTCTTCTTCTTGACTTTGCTTTGATTAATAGAATCAACTTTTTCCTATAATATGGACTCAATTTATCTCGCTTTTTTTTTTCCCCCATCTCTTTTTATTTCTCTTAGTCACATGTCTAACTTTCTTTTTATTACTGCTCTGCCAGAATTTAGGCCTCTATTACCTAAAACCTAAGATATGGAACTAGTGGGGAGCTAAGGCCCCACCTTAAATTCCCCCTATTCATATTAACTGAGCTCTTGGCCAAACAATTGTCAGAATCTACAATTGTGAAGATAATAGCCTTTTTCTGACCCTGGAGCATTTTACAATTTAGTGAAGGACTCATTCTCAAACAGTATTCACTCAGAACTCAGATTAAACACACATATGTCTGAGAGCTTAAGAGAGACATCACAGTTTTCTGATGAGTGTTCAGAGTCCGAAGATTAGGCTGGAGTTTTCTAGGCAAAGAACAATTAAGGAATGGAGGAAATATCAGTAGATCTGGACGTTTGCAATTGTTGATGGCTTCATTTGATTTTTGAGGATAACAAGGCTCTGAGACGTGCCTGACGTTACCCTAGTTCATTGCCATGATACTAATTATACTTTTGGTCATGGCTTCCTCAGCCTCCATTCCTCCCAGCAAGAGCTTGTTTTGAATTAAGGTAGAAAAAAACAAACAAACATCATTTGGTAAAATCAGTCTTTCCTTCCACCTGTCCTATCTTTCCGTCATCTTCCCTCCTTCCTTTTCTCCTCTTTCTTCCTTCCTTTCCTCCTTATAAATATCAAATAAAAAATAGTGGGCCGGGAGCGGCAGCTCACGCCTGTACCAGTACTGTACAGGATTACAGTACCTGTAATCCCAGTACTTTGAGAGGCCAAGGTGGATCACTTGAGGTCAGGAGGTTGAGACCAGCCTGGCCAACATGGCAAAACCTCATCTCTACTAAAAATACAAAAATTAGCCATAATCTCGACTACCCAAGAGGCTGAGGCAGGAGAATTGCTTGAACCTGGGAGGCAGAGATTGCAGTGAGCCAAGATTGTGCCACCGCACTCCAGCCTGGGCAACAGAGCAAGACTTCATCTCAAAAAACAAAACAAAATGGATTTGATCTCTGCCTTTTAAATATTAATAAGAGTATAAGAGTCTGCACCCAAATCTCACTTGCCTTTGTCTTCTTATCTGTTCACAGGGGAATCTCCCTTACTCAGTTTCTCACCTCTCCCACCATGATTGTCAGCTCACCTGACTCACCTGGACATACAGGGGTCTACTGAAGCCAATGACTCCCAGTCATGTATTTAAACCACACAACAGCATTTCTGTTCATGTAAACCACCTATCAAAGCCTTCAAAAGGCCAGCTCTCAGTTGCCTGATCTAAATATATGCTTGATATTGAGGACTGAGGGTGGAGAGTTAGAAACCTGCAATCAGGCTACATCATTCTGCTTTAATTGTGGGATTTAGCATCCAGGGATCTCTCCTTAAAATCTTATTACCAATTGAAGGACTTGGTGCCGCCCAGTCAGCATTAAGACAAAGTGTACTATGACCCCTAGACAAAAGAAGTGCTCAGAATATGAAGTTCTTCGGACTACATGGCAGATCTAAGGGTTAATTCCTTCCTGTCTTTCCACTCAAATCAGGCTTTGTGAGTGATTATTGAATATTGATGCATGCACGTTATCTTAGGTATTATTATATTCTGGACATAATATAATGGGGACTATTTCTTAATGAAAGCTTTGACAATGAAGACCTCAAAAATACATGGAGGCGTGCCACAACATAGATGAACCCTGATGCATTACGTATGCATTATGTAAATGTCTAGAATATGCAAAGTCCACAGAGACAGAAAATAGATTAGTGGTGGCTAAGGGGTGAAGGGAAGGGGAAGAGTGATGAAAGGTTGATGGTTGTACAACCTTCTGAATATTGTAAAACCAGTGAATTGTATAATTTAAAGGGGTAAATTTTTGTGATATCCAAATTGTATCTCAAGAAAAGAAAAAGTTCACAGATGAATTTCTAAAATCTCAAAATGCTGTGCTACCAATTCCAAAATTAATATTCTTGCATATGTTAGCACTCTGGGATTAGTCTCACAATAGCTGTGTGATTGTTTTCTCTCTCAGTAGTACCAAAGTAATGCTGTATCATAAAGTTCATGACATTTTAAAGTTGATAAAATATGGTATATTTCTGATTTTACTTATCACTAGATACAAAGGCAACTATTGCAAATCTGTATTTCAAAGAATTTACACTGGACAAATTGTTGGATAGATTTGCCTCAGGCTCCTGAGTAGCTGAGATTTCAGGCGCCAACACGACTCTTGACTAATTTTTGTATTTTTAGTAGAGGCAGGGTTTCGCTATGTGGGCCAGGCTGGTCTCGAACTCCTGACATCAGGTGATCTACCTGCCTCAGTCTCCCAAAGTGCTGGGATTACAAGCGTGAGCCGCCATGCCCAGCCATTGATTTCTTAATGACCACAAATCATTAAGAAATCTGTAGCCGTCATCATCTTTACCAAACAAAAACCTTAACTCTCTTTTTATAAGGAGTTGGACTCTATATTTCTTCTCTTTGGTCCTGGGTAGACTAATTGCTTTCAACAATACAGTATGAAGGAGTTGACCCTGGGTGACTACTAAGGCTGGGTCACAGAAGGCCATGCAGGCTCAGCTATCCTCGGGTCTCTTGGGGCACTTGCTCAGGGAGGGAAGCCATTTGCTGTATAAGAAGTCTGATTATTTTAAGAATACAAAGCTGATGAAGCCACATGTAGATGCTTTGGCTGACAACACCAGCTGAGTTCCCAGCTGACAGCCAGCATCAACTGCCAGCCACCTGAGCAAACCATCTTGTACGAGCAGCTCAATCAACCACAGCCCAGAAAATGTTTGACTGTAACAGTGTGAGGAATCTCAGGAGAGAACTGTCCACCCGGGTTCTTTTATAATTCATGAGCCACAAAATCATGAGCAAAATAAAACAGTTGTTTCACACCACTAAGTTTTGGGCTAACGTATTACACAGCAAGAGTTGCTAGAACAAAAAAGCAGTGAAGAAAGTTGTTTTTTCTGACAATGAGCCATCCAGACCACTCAGCATCCAGTACAAATAATGGACACATTTTTATCCCACGTCCTTCATGAAAGTATGTTGACTACTATTAACATTTTCTACCCAGCTCAGACTCATTGCAGCTCTTTGTTTATCTGGGCATGGGTTCCCTCCCTTTCCACTCCCCAAATCATGATCTCATGTGTTCTTAATGGAGTGCTAATTTATTATTTATAAATATGTTTGAAAACATATACACAAGCATTATCCAAATCACTATTGGTTTCTTCCAACTGCTTTATGCTTATATGCCACTATTAAGTAACTTGTAAACCTGCCACTGGTTTGAAATACAGTTAATGAAGTGTTCTTCTGTGCAAATAAAAAGGACTTATCTAATTTGGAAATGCTTTACTTTAGACTTAATTATTGCAGTAATTGGTAGACAGTCTTGATAACTTGCTCAGAAAATTTTCATTCTGACTGTAAACCTTCCATAGCTTTTGGACTGAATTCTCCCTACCATAAAATAAAAAGGCCTAAACTTCTTAAAATACAAGATCCCCTATTACATCACCTAGGTTTCCCCATCTATCATTTCCCTTCAGATACCCTCTGTGCCACTCTAAGCACAATGCTGATATATGGCATTGTATATAGTCACTTATCAAAATGAAATTCCACATGTGGAAAAGTTTCCTCATCATGTCTATAGAATTAGGATTTATAGATTTCCTATTCTGTAATTTTTTTTCATAAATTCTCAGCAATAAATAATGTCTTCCTCCTTGGAAATACAGCACCACTCTTAGTCTATGTGACTTCTTCTCTCTTGCATTATTATTATCATGGTATCTACCTTACATAAATAGTTTTCCCAAGAGCTTTTCTGGACTAGATGATTAGCAAATGCCACCAAGGAAAATCACAGAATAAATAAATAAATGAATAAGAATATGTATATATTATATATATGAAATGTATAGTTTTGTTGGTCATTTTCCTTGAGAAAAGTCAACATGTTCTTGAAACATTCATCAAGAATTGGAGTATAGCTCTGTAATATGTAACAACTTTGTAAATTTAACTATTTCACTTCGTGTGAAAAGATACCTCTTGTCCTAAATTGATCTATTTCATGAACTAGTTAAAATATCATGTCTGAAAAAGGTACATTCATCTTTTACTTAAGGAGAGCTGAATTGAATCATGAACTCCTTGATGAAACATCAGTTTTAAGTGGTTTTGATCACATCTCAAAGCCTTTGCACAGGATATACACTGTGCTGAACAGCCTTGACCACAGTATTTGATTACATGATGCATATTCTTTTGGGGGCTTTGTGTCAAACATCCTCTCAAAAGGCCTTCTCTGACCACTTTAAGTACGTGTCCTCTCTGTTTTCTGTAATAACATCTTATTAGTTTCTTCGCAGTATATTTCCAAATTGTTACTTCTGCTTTATATTTCACTTCAATATCCACCTTCCAGGTTCAAGTGATTCTCCTGCCTTGGCCTCCTGAGTAGCTGGCACTAGAGGCAAATGCCACCACACCCGACTAATTTTTGTGTTCTTAGTAGAGACAGGGTTTCACCATGTTGGCCAGGCTGGTATCGAACTCCTGACCTTGTGATCCACCTGCCTCGTCCTCCTGAAGTGCTGAGATTATAGGCGTGAGGCGCCATACTCGGTCTGTAGTTTTCTATTTTAACATGTACACTTCTTGAGGAGAGGGATCTAATTTCTCTTGTTCTCCACTGAATCTCTAGCTCCTTTCAGATTGCCTGGCAGAGGGAGCTCAGTATACAGTAGTCATAAAAACGAAATAACAGTGATCAGCGGTCCACCCACGCGCACCTAGGGTTGACATAAATCCATCTTTAAGCTAAACTAAGCATAGTAACGCATTACTTTGTGTGTCTTTATTCTCTTCACATCTTCTTTATGAGGGACAAAGTCATTTTCCCTTTTGAGTTAAATGAGTTAACATTTAACATTGACAGATGAGTTAAATGAGTTAACTACCACACAGAGGTTCCTTAACTTTTAAACAATCACAAATTCATAAGTGAGAGTGTTGAGGTTTGAACTCAAGATTATCTGATTCAAAAACTCAATCTTATCATCACTTTGCCCTTCCATTTAGAGTAGGTTACCTCTGTATCCCACTCATGGTATACATATTCTAAAAAGAGAATTCCTGTTGAAGGCAATTTAAGGATGAGAAAGGCTAATGTCTTTAAAAAAATGTATATGGAAACAGTTCACACAGTTCATACCTGTGTGATTCCAATTTTAATTGTTCTTTTCTGTTTCTCATTTATGTCTAATGATGGATTCTAATCTCTATTTAGGCTGCTCTCCTCATGCTATTTCTTATTGTGATTCTCTAAAACTTAAGCAGGATCAAAACAAAAGACACTGGAATGGCTGGTGGGGGGTTCCCTACAAAAGGTTATTGGGGAAAGTAGAACAAGAAAAAAATAAAATAAAATAAGAGGATCTAGAGATACCCTGGATATGAAAATAATAAAAACAATAGTAATGATAAGAACATCCCAGTTTGAGTTCTGGAAATGAAAGGTCCATAAAAATAAATTACATCCTAGAGAATAGTCATAAGAGAAAACAATTCAATTTTGTCTTTCGATAGAGGAAAACGGTACCAGTCTCAATGTAAAAAAGACCTAGTTGCTAAGTCAACAAGTTCCCAAGCTCATGGAATTAGTGACAATTTTTATATACTCAAAATATTAATAAGAAAAAAAATCCTCAGAAGTCAGAATGTAGGATTCTATCACTTTCTCTGACTGAAGCCACATTATCTCCCTGCACCTAAGTTTCTTTGTCTGTAAATTAGGCAATTGGTATTTGTATTATCCAAGTTCCAGTGTTACTGCTGGGCTTCAAGCACATAATGCAAGGCAAGGTGTGAAACCTTTAAGAGACTGAGTTCTTGAGGTAGAATTGAGAAGTGACTGAAGGAGAAGAAGACATGATTTACAAGATCTGCATTTCCATGAACTTGCAGTGGAACCAGGGTCATTTAACTTTCCCAGGCCATTCTCTTTCTCCCTCACTGGTTTGTCTAATGGCATATCTGAAAGTGCTCTGAAAGCAACAATGTGCTGTAAAGATATGAGGTATTATCACTGTTGTTGCTATTTACATTATTTCCCATAAGTTCTAGGATTAATTTATCAGAGGATTTAGTTACGTCCCATGAACAATGGAAAAGTTGTGTCCTCATCTGCAATTATCCCACGTCTCCAAATACTTTCACATGTGAATCAGCAATATAATTGTTATGCAGAAAATTAAAGTAGGCTTAACATCCAAGTCATCCAGCCCCCCTTATATTGAATTGTGCATACTTCTTCCTGCTTAGCAATCACTTTAACTCTTGTGACAGGGTGTCCTAAATTATTGATACTGTTTGAGGCATCACCTTGACCTTCTATCTCCTTGCCTTTTCACAATATTGACCTTGATATTAGCAGCAATGGAGCAATGCAAATTGTTTTTAATGTACCATATTCCAGAGCTAATGATTGGACAAAATTAGAAAAGAAAATGATTCAAGCAAATCAATTCAAATCTGAGAGAAAAACTTTCTCAAACCTAGTTTTGTAAGTTAACTTGCCAGTCTACTCAGGTTCCCATCATTTGCAAAATATTTTAATAATCATTCTAAGCAATAAGATTGAGATCACTCCAGGCCAGGCGCAGTGGCTCACACCTATAATCCCAGCACTTTGGGAGGCTGAGGCAGGTGGATCACCTGAGGTCAGGAGTTTGAGACCAGTCTGGCCGACACGGCAAAATTCCAACTCTACTAAAAATGCAAGAATTAGCCAGGTGTGTTGATGCACACCTGTAGTCCCAGCTTCTCAGAGGCTGAAGTATGAGAATCACTTGAACACGGGAGGAGGAGGTTGGAGGTTACAGTGAGCCAAGATCATGCCACTGCACTCCAGCCTGGGCTACAGAGGGAGACTCCTTTTCGAAAACAAACAAACAAACAAAAAACTACTGAGATCATTCCAAAGATAGAAAAGGTACTTCCATGAACAACCACTCTCATGCCATTAATACGTGATCTCTTCCTGCTCTACCTTTCACTCACTTTGTTCCAGCCACCATGACCATTCTTGAGGTTCTCAGGCAAAGCATGCCACTCTCAGCACAGGGTCTTTGCATGGGCTGCTCTCCCTTGGATGTGCTTGCCCCTGGTATGGACACATCCTTCTAATTGACTCTCTTCCTTCAAACATCACCTTCATATATCTAATATAGTATGTGACTTGCCAAGAGAGGCCTCGTTCGACCACTTTTCTGAGGTCTTTTCCACTTTGCTTAGTAACCCCATTGTCCTCAACCACACGCCATCCCAATTTCCTTTGGAGCACTCCTTCATTTGTTCCAAATATTCATCAGAATAGAAACTGTGGATCGTTCTTTCACCACTCTTGACCCAGCTCCTAACTCAGTGCAGCAGAGACTTAAGCAGTTGGATGAGAGAAAGATTTAATCCACTCATTCTCAGCAAGTCTTTGGAAAGCACTCTCGCTGTACCAGAACCCGTGCTCCATGCTGACAGGGAAAAAACGGTAAAATGAAGAGTATGCTATAATCTCAAGGTGTTCTCAGACCAGTTAATGGCATGTAATGCAAAAATGGTGTCCTTTCTGTTTACAACCATCTTCGTTATAGCGCATTAACTGAGACCCCATAAAATTAACTGTAATAGACTCCAGTTATGACATGTGGCATCCTATCTTTGAAAATTACTAATTCCTTAGCAAATATACAGAAACAGCTGTCTCAGAAATATTTTCCCATAACTTAGGAAAGCTTTTATGTAATAAAATATCTCTCTATTATCCATTCATTATTCATTCATTCAATCATTCATTCAGCAAATACGGTACAATATAATGATTGAGATAGCAGGATTTGGAGTCAGAAAGTGTAGCTCTAAACTGCAGCTTCTCTATTTAGTAATGTAACTTTGGCAAGGCTGTGCCTCAGATGGACTGGCTGTAAAATTGGATAATAATAGAAGTGAGATAGTAGGTGAGGTTAAATTAGGACCTCATAGTCCCAGCAGAGACTAGCCCTTTAAGAGCTGCATCCTACCCAGGCCTCTTACTAAGGTCCTTGTGGGGTGGCATAGTACCATGCCACCCTTTGCAGTCCAATGAGTACCAAGAAAAACCCTCCTGAAGGGGTGAGCAATGCAGTCTTACACAGGTTTGTGAATTTGAATGAACCAAGTCTTCCTATTCTGTATTCAGACTAACCATTTATACTAAGGCTTGAATGCCTTCTCCCTAATTGTGATAAATACTTAGAAAGAATAAAAACCTAAAATGTCAGAAAGTAAACAGTCTTGAGCATGAATGGCAGAGCTTACTTTCAGCCTAGAAGTTAGTATAATTCCTATATCTAAACCTTTAATCTCACAACTTAGGTCAGCAAACCTCAAGTTACAAAATTCTATAAATAATTCAAAGCATACAAAATTGTTTTTCATGTATTAGTTCACTTTTAACCCCCCCCACCCCCAAATATTTGTTGAGGTTGAGGGTTTCCCATTTTACAGATGGGCAAACTAAGACCTTGAGATTTAGCATTGTATGTCCAAAGTCACATTATTGATAAGATATACAAATGAGCCCAGAAGGTAGGTCTTATAAAGGAGAGTTCATACCCCAGTCTGCCATTGCCCTTCTATTTCTAAATAAGCACAAGCAAGCATTTTACAAAGAATTCTGCACCCTCTTGTTTTCAGTTCTAGAAATATTCCCAGGCAGAACCATATGAAAACTTCGAGGCTGCTATTTTTCTTTCAAACTATCTTTATTTTATATCAAAAGCTCATGTTTTAAATCATGTGCATTAAAATAGATGTCATTGGGGAAAATGTTTAAATTTCAAGATTTAAAAGTGATTTTGAAATATGTATGCCCTTTTCAAGCTGACAAGGAAGATTGACACATAATCTATAAATTATAGTGGAATCTTGTTAACTCTAATGAGAATCCGGAAGGGCTGTTGCCAATTAATGAATCTTACAAATAATTAAATGACATAAAATGTTGGCTAAATGGCAGTTTTTCTGAGTGAGGAAGGAGTGTGTACTTTTGCTGCTGAAGACAAGATGCAGATGACAATCTGGATCCTATTCCCAAAAAGACTGTGAAAGGATTTACAAGGTTTGGAAGATGGGATGCCCAAATGAATAGAGAATGCACTGAGAAAATAGAGTGAACATTTCATCATTAAGTCAATGGTTTTATGAAGTCCCATGGAAACTGCTCTGAAAATAATTACCTAGCATGAAGGCTTCCTTGTGTCTTCATATGTTTCAGACACGAAGGCATGTCACTCCTTTTCTGTGGCTGTGTATTATTCATTCTTTACCTCATCCTAGGAAAGTTATTTTTGCAAAGATCACCTAGATTCCTTTAAATTACAACAGCTATGAACAACAGTTGCTTTGAGTAAGCTATCTTTTTTAAAAAAGTTAAAAACAGATTTATAGAGATACATTTCAGCTGTCATTTCTGTCAAAATCAAAAGCAAAAATGACAGAGAGGATCTCACAGAAAATAGCTTGGGACCATGTCCAAAAACACAGGGATCAATTTTTGCTGGAATGATGTCTTCAATGTCCTTAGTAGCAGGTACACACACTCACACATGCACAGGCACCCACATAGACGTATTTGAGCCTAATTCTGAATGCCAAATAATGACTAAAAGTTTTATTGATTTATTTTAAAATTTAGATAACAGAGGATATTATAATAAGATTCAAGTTAGTGATACTGAAAGAATTCACTGCACAATTCACAGGCTGTCCCTGGAAAGATGAAGAAGGCAATAAATAAGTAAAAAAATTATCACATAGTAAATGTGATAAAGTTCTAAAGCCGCACCATCTGGTCTGTTATACTGGGTGGGTCAGTCTGTACCTGAGGAACCTGCTTGAGCAACAGCTGAAAATAAATAAACAAATACCAAATAAAAACACTTCTTTGGTTAGAAAAGGAGAAAAGCTTGCTTTTTCCCCCAAACTCAACCTTCTGATTACTGACTAGACACAGCTATAGATATGACTTTATTTTCTTCTTGGCCTGAAATTTCAGAAAGTTCATGGCTGAATATTGTGGTTAACAGAAGTAACATTCTCTTGGGGGAACCATAACCTCCAGCACCCTTATTTCTATCACTATATATTCTTAATAAACAGTATTCTTAATTAATGTATAGCTTCTCAATGACTTCTTTAAAATAGATATGCCTCTTATGAGAACATAAGAGGCTAAATATTTATAATCAGAAGATTTCAAATGCTTTCTTTCTAAAAATTTTTCTTAGAAAATGTCAATATAAACAAATAAAATCATAATTTAATTATGAGGTTTTATCATAACCTAATTTGATTACTTTTGATATTCCTTAATATCAGTTGCATTTTATATTAATTGTATTGCATATAAACTTTGTTTTAAATAACTGAGTAAAGCCAATAAAGAAATAGAACATCATCTTACAAACTTCTAGGTGCTCTCGTATTTTTATTTTCTATGACTTTAAATGTATTCTGATATCTGATTTTCCAAATTAATGCCAAATAAAAACTTTCTAAATCTTAAGAAAATGAGGTTGAATTACTAAAGGCAAATATCAAAAGCAATTTAATTCAAATAAAACTGAAATAAGAACATCAAATAATTCAAATAAATTATTTTTGTGAATTGACAAGATCTAGGGCCCTAGGTATTCTAAGATCAAGAATTCCATGGCCCCTATTATTAAACTTTTTACTAATAAGTAGAGAAGCAAATTAATAAGCTACTCTAAGTGTCTTATATCCGGGTGCCCCTCATGTAAGAGAAGGGAAGAGAAAATACTGTGTGATCTATGTGACCTGTGGAAACAAAGTGCATTCAAAATATCAAGTTGTCCTGTGATCCTGCCTCATACTATATGGAATCTGTGCATACTTCTCTCTATCTAGAAGCAAAAGATAGATATCAAAATATATGTGTGTGTGTGTGTCTATATGTGTGTGGGAATATTCACATACCTATTCATATACATATATACATACAATGTATATACATACATTATATATAGATACATACCCATGTACATGTGTGTTTGTATAAATTTTGTATATTATAGATTTACATTACATATATACACAATATAACATATATAAATACACGCACATATACATTCTTATGGGTTTATGTGTAAAATCTTCTTCCATCTTCTAGGTTTAGCTTACCAGACACCTCTTTTTGGGAATCATCCTGACTTACCCAGTTGGAATTACTCATAGATATTCTGCATCCCAGGAAGCCCTTAGTGGCAGATACGGTGGTGGAATTCCTCTTTGCCTCTGTCTGAGAGTGTGTTGTCATTAGTACTGGGTCTCATAGTCATCCTTGTGCACATCTCATTCTCTCCACTAAGCTGAACCCCTAAACCCAAGGAAGAGATAGCACAGGGTGGCAAGATGCACTTGCAGTTTTGAACTAAACAAATAAAGTTTGATCTTTTCTCCACTGAGAGTCAACCCGGGCCAGGCATGGTGGCTCATGCTGGTAATTCCAGCACTTTGGCAGCCTGAGGCAGAAGGATGGCTTGAGCTCAGCAGTTTCAGACCAGCCTAGGCAACATAGCAAAACCTCATCTCTGTTAAAAATAAAGTTTTAAAAAATTAGCCATGCATGGTGGTGCACGCCTATTGTCCCAGCTACTCAGGAGGCTGAGGAGGGAGGATTACTTGAGCCCAGGAGTTTCAGGTTGCAGCGAACTCTATGATCACACCACTGCACTCCAGACTGGGCAACAGAGCAAGGCTCTGTCTCAAAAAAAAATATATATATATATATATACACCTCATGTACTTGACCGAGTTACTTCACTCCTCAAACCCAGCTCTTCTGTTTGAATCAGCACCTGAAGCTTGTTAAAAACAGAGAACCTCGGGTTCCACCTAGACCTAGTGAATCTGAAGCTGGGTTTTAACAAGATCAGTAGTTTATTTGCATGCAGATAAAATGTTGAGAAGCACAGTACTTAGGAACCATTCATATTCTCACCTACACAATTTAAATAACAGTAGTCAACATACAGGGATGTTGGAGGATAAAGCATACATCCAGTGCTAAGCCCAGGCCTTGAAAAGTGGTAGCATTTTTAGTTTTTATTACTAACATTACTGACAATGTTGTTTATTATTAGACAGTTTTATCACTTAAATTCTCTGAACTGCATCTCTAAAATTGGGATAATTATATACGTTATCTATGCTTTGCTTTCTTTTTCTAGTGATTAAATTATTTAATATCTGTAAATGATCAGATATGGTGTTTGCTCACTGTTAGTTATCTTCTCCCATCCATCCTCCCTTAAGGGCAGACATCAATTTGAAGGCTTTCAGACAGCAGGTATTTGTTGAATGGCATACAAATACATCAGAGGAGTTTTAGATGCCTCCATAATCCTATTTCTGTAGAAAAATTTATATATTTCCACATGATAAATTAAATAGAGGCAACAATTAGCAAATGCCTATGTGACAATAGCCGTATTGATGACTTGTCCTTGATTCTGCTTTGGCTCATATAAATCTCCACTCTCAATGTCTTACTGTTGTAGATTGCATATTTGTGTCCCCCCAAAATTAATATGTTGAAACTCTAACCCCCAATTAGATGGCACTAAGAGGTGAAGCTTTTGTGGGTAAAGCCCCTAGGATAGGATTAGTGTCCTTTTAAGAAGAAGAAGTTAGACTTTTATCTTTCTGCCCCGTGAAGACACAACTAGAAGTTGGCAGTCTGCAACCTGGAGGAGGACCCTCACCAGAACCAGGCCATGTAGGCATCCTGATCTCAGGGATCCACTCTCCAGAGCTGTGAGAAATAAATTTCTATTGTTTATAAACCACCCAATGCATAATATTCTGAGATAGCAGCTCGAACTAAGACACTTGCCTATTGATACTCCTAGAATGGGAAATACAACCGTTTTTGTTGTTGAGTTTCAGAATAGCTAAATTTTCTTCTGACATTTTAAGAAAGACATTGTGTATTATACTTGTATTTATTTACACGTGCCCTAGGTTTGAGTTGGTGTAATTCCCTTCTATTTGCTACGTCTAGAACAAACTAAAAAAAAAAAAAAAAAAAAAATTATCCTGTCGTTCATCATCACAGTGGTCATTTTGATCTTTTATGTTTCTTTGCTTATTAGGTGAATGCACTTTTTCAATGAGAAACATTTGTTAATTACTGTAATTCTAAATAACTAAAAAGGAAGCATGTATCCCAGATAGCACAATGAATAACTGTGCTAAGAATAAATGGCAGCCACAGTCAGCAATGTCAAAATTAACCACCACCTGTCATAGTCTCAGAAATTGTAGAAGTTGTTTAAGCATATTTCAATACAGTTTTGCATTAATCCTTTAGAAATACTCTAAGCAATTGGTGTATCCTGCTTCCCTCTGTACTTAAGGGGTGGGTGAGAAACTGGCAGTAGGAGGAATGCCCTCATCAAGTCAGAAAAGCAGCTCAAGCTGATTCCTTCTGCCTCATTTCCAGGGCATCATAGCAGGTCCTGAAGCCCAAAAGTGATCACCAGTAGGAATTTTTGGTACAACCTTAGCTTTGCTTCTCTATATTATGTACTCAAATTCCACTCACCCTTGCTTTGCTGTAAATGTGCACATTTGTTGGGCCTTTTGGAAGTGACTTTTACCTTTCCTGTTTTCTGAAGCGCATGTTAAAATGTCGATTTGCTTACTTACTATGCCTAAATTCAACTGGGGAAGCAAAAGAACTTGTTAATCTCTTACTGATTTCACATTTGCTACTCTCTCTCTCTCACACACACACACACACACACACACACACACACACACGAAGTCAAGATGACTAGAAGATCCCAACTGGAACCAAAGTTGTTTGATCTCACTTGTTCAAATCAGCTTAGCTCTCTTCAAAACTCCTTTTAAAATTTGGGAGAGGCTATATTGACCTACCAAAATGTATTGAACGACCCAAGCCCCGGCTTTTCAGTAACCTTCTCTAGATTGTAATCACTTCCCTTCTTTCCAAAACCTCTCTCTTTCTCTTGCTGTCCATAGCTGACCTGTGAGTTCCTATTTGGTTTCTCTCCCCATAGTCTAGCTCTTTCACAGGACTATTGCTGCTGAGTCTGGCCTTGACTTTCCCACTACCCTTGATTCTGTTAGTTCTAAGATCCAAGGGCCACTCCAGCCAGCCCTGCAGGCCTAGCCCAAGCCCTGGGTGTCTGGCACTCTGACTGTTGCATGGATTACATCCCATTGCCTAGAGGAGAGTTTCAGAGAGAGTCTAGCCTAGTGATTGACAAGTCAGAACTGGCCTACTCTCCTTGCATACACTGTAAGTGCTCAAAGACAGACTGCCCTTTGTGGGTGAGAAAAACAGCAGGTGTCTCCAAAACCAGCAGCAAGAGGTCTTCCTTGACCTTTCTTTGCCCCTCTCTCTGGAGGCAGCTGGTATTTGCCTTCTACTCGCTGGGATAAGATGGCTCTCATTAAATGTCTGAAAGATAGCTTAGAGGAGACAACAGTTACTCTTTTTTCTTTGTGAAGAGGGATGTTATCTATTTTGAAAAGAAAAATATTGGTTTAGCCTCCTTACCACATATTTCCTGGGAGAGTATGGTATTTTGCCCTTTTGCATTACAAAGTGTCCTTGTAAAAATAAGGTAACAAATTCATTTTTGACAGGCATTTAAAACCCTGGCATTTAGAAGCTGGCCAGTGGCTTTTGCACTGACTCTAGATTAGAAATGTCTAAAAGATACTAAATAGGATAAGCAGAAAGTGTCATGAGTGAATATTGTCACAATGATACATATTCAGATCGTTTCTTCCTAATTGGCTCACTGTGTTCAATTTTATTTCTTGCTTAGACAAAGTAAGACATTGGGATCATGTTCTCACTATGAAATGCAAATGTTTCCTTTCCTTACAAGATGAATTTGCTTTTTAATGTACATATTTCGTATTCTAAATAACGATTCAACTTCAAGATTATCGACATAATTTGGGAGCACCTTTATCTTCCCAGTGAGCATTCTAAACCAGGCATGAGGTGTGGCAAACCAGATTAAACATTAATAGCAATAGCATTGAAAGTTCCAGGCTGTGGAGGCAATAGTCTTAGGAGTCTAGACATTTGCAAGAAGAGAACAGACACCCTGAGAAAAGTAAGGAGGCAAAGGGAGACCATCTCCTTCCAAGATGGGCAAATTACTACTTGAAAACTCCCAGAGGGACACCAATTGCCCCACATAGGGGAGAAGGATGACAGACACAACAGAAAGGCACAAAGCTCACAGGAGAGGCAGCTCTCCTGACTTTGGAGACTCACAGAGAGACAGAAATGAGAAAAGTTACAGGGCCTGTGATTTAGAAACAGAGACTACAGATTCTAAGTGGCTGATAGCAAATTCTTCAAGTGACTACATCCAGCAGCTACAAAGCATTGCTATTACCTTTATACGAAAAAAAGACTTAGAAATCCATAGTTTAACCACATGCACACGCACACACACACATACACATACACACACACGCACAGAGAGAATGAGAGAGACAAATAAATATGGTCAGTCCTCACTCAGCACAGTTTAGTTAAATAACATCAGTCATCCAACAACACAGTTCAAATTTAAGTTACTCCATTACTTTAATTGTGAGTAATTACATAAGCTACAAACTTCCTTGTTAGCTCTTCAGTCAACAAATCACTATGTAAATAACAAATTCATAACCAATGACCAATCACATCACTTCTTTCTAAGTCAGTCAGCGATTGGTCTCTGTACATATATTTGTTCATGAGTAGACAGCAAGTGTGTAGCTGTGTTGCCTCCTTCTCCCCCAGGGATAAACTCATTTAGAAAATGGATAATTGAAAAAGGAAACTGGTCAATAAAGATGAAAGAACAACAAAGAAACAAAGGTAATAAAGCTGGAAGTGGAATTTGAATTAAATGTAAATGAAATCATAGGAGCAATAGATGACCTTGGAAATATTGGCACTTCTGCCATGTGGGAGTCCCCATTATGCAGCTAGAGGCACTTAGTAAAGGCAAAGTTATTGATATAAATATGGAAAGTGGTAGTGACAAGAAGGATGAAAAAAATGTTCCAGAGGCAGCGAGGGAGGACAGCAAAAGAATCTTCACATTAAGAAAACTCTTGGGGGATATTTCACACCATGAAAATCTCAAAAGGATAAGATATTGGAAACTCATCCAGTCTTTGAAAGGAGTATGGCGATTTGCCAAGGCTTAAAAAACTCATTCCCTCCATACTATAGATTATGTAACTGTGAGAAAAAGCCAAGCACTGTTCAAACTGCTCCTGATAAGATTTTAATAAAGAAATAAAATACTTAAATTCTTAATGTTACTAGTATGTTAATTACATTTTACATTTTACTAAATACATATCAGTCTTTCTATTTTTTTCATTTCTCTGTATAGAATGGTAACAGCATTTTAAATGTTTTGACAAAAATGTTTAAAGGTCATGGAGCAATAATAATTTATCCTATTTATTTTAAAATCACATTGTACTGACTCAGCTTTAATTGAATGTAAATCATGTTTACATTCCCACATGACTGTGGAAAGCAACAACGCCTGGATTCCTAAATGGATGGATGGGTGGATAGATGGATGGATGTGTGGATGAATGTATGGATGATGAATGGATGGATGATGGATGGATGGATAAATGGATAGATGGATGGATGAATGATGGATGGATGAGTAGATGATAAATAGATGGACAGATGATAGATAGATAGATAGATAGATAGATAGATAGATAGATAGATAGATACATACATACATACATACATACATACATACATACATACATAGAAAGATAATGCCATATTGTCTATAATGTACTTTAAAAGATTTTGGCCTAGATCAGGTAAACTATAAGTCCATACTACTTATTCTGGTTTTACACAATTAGGATAAAGATATTATCCCAGCTGTGTGTACCTGACATATGGACAGTCTACTAAGGGAGGGATCTATCCCTGAACTTCAATCAGGTGAGCAGAATCCTGCCCTGATCATATTTTCACATCTCCGATGTGCTTGGTGGAATGTCTAAAAGAACTGGGTGTATAATTTCCTCTGTGCTTACTTGCTGGTATGTGGTTGTATATATGTGCCTCAATTAACTGTCACCACAATAATGTGCAACAAGCTTGATATACCAGTGACCTACACCATATTTCCCATGGCTTATGGAACTGTGGGCTAGTTGAGTTTCAGCTGATCTTGCACTTACGGGATGTACTTTGAGAGTATCATTTCACTGAAGTGGAAGCAGCTATCTGGTATATGTTCTCCTCATGGTGGTGACAGAAGCTGAGAAAGCAATTCCAATTCATGAGCCCATTTCAGGCCTCTACTTCCAATTATCCGCAGACTTCCCATTGACCAAAGCAAGTTACACATCTGAACCCCAAATCAAAAAGTGGGGAAATCGTGGACCCACTATGAAGCATGGCTAGGTTGTGCTTAATACTACTGGGAAAGGATGAATTTAGACCGATAATTCATTCCACAGCAGCACGGAAGAGTTCAGGCTAAGACTTACTTCCATTGTAATATAACACCTGGCAGTTGCAAGGCTGTGAGAGAGAAGACCTCAGGCCCTCATCTACCACTATGAAGGCTACTGTGGGGAGTCAAAATAACTTATTATGACAAACCACATAAATTCAAGTCAATTTGTAATGAATGGTTTGAGTGCTATCATTCTAAAATTACATATTCTCTGCATTTTACTAATGGTTTTAAGAAAATACTGCTGATATGAAAATTAAATAAAAATAGAAGATTGGCTGGGTGTTTTAGCCAAATGCCATTTCAGAAGCTCTGTTGCTTTTCCCTAGCTCTGTGCACCAAGTCGTGTTTGAGGAACCACAGCAAAGAAGAGAGTAGAAATGGAAAAAAAGAGTCCATTCCACAAATTTCTCACTATCCCAGACTGTGGATGTCTCACCCTCTAAACGGGAATCAGGCCGACAGTGAGTTTGCTTCCTGATTTGTTCCTCTTGTGTCTACCCATTATCTGCCCAAGCTAATACATGAGGGAGCTTTGCTTTGGCAGCCTGCCCAGGGAGGATGCTGGGCACATCTCAAGCCTCGTGGGTGCCCGCTCATCGTAGTCCTGCTTTGTAAATGTGCTCCTGCATCTGTTCCTTAGAGGATTGGAGAGCATGCCAAGCAGAGTGTGACATGAGAGAGGAAGAAGAAGCCCCCTCATGCTCAGCCCAAAGGGAAATGCTCTGTTTAGGCTTCCTGTTGGCTCTCTGTGTCTGCCAGCATATTGGAGAAATAGCACAGTGTTATGGAGGGGGACCTGGGCTCGGAGACACAACTGGAGACAAAGCATACTAAATAGCAATGCACAACCTATACACTGCAATAGGATTTGTATGGGAGTGTGTAGGTGCAATTATACATAGGATATTGGAATAAAAAGGTCAGTAATCACTTGGCAGGCACATGGAAGTATCTCTGACCCCACAAAATACCCTCTGCATACAATAAAGGGAAGAAAACAGTTCCAAACATAAATTATCATAGAGTGGGCAGGTACCAGCAGTACAGTAAGTAGATCCCTAACAGGAGCTTGCTGATGACCATTCCATTATTCTTTTAATAAGCACTTATGAGAACTGACCAGGAGTCCACATCTATGCCAGGAGCAGCAGTCTAGTTGCCATGCATATGCTGTTCCTCTAGAGCTCTACTCTTGGCAGTAGAGGTGAATTGAACAGCTGACTCGCTTATGTTCCTGGTGACATGATTATTTCTAGTTTATCCTTCCAGATAGCACATGCATTTCTGAGGGACAAGATGAAGATGGGTTCAAACACAGCTCTCTATTTCCTTATCCTCAGCATGGCAGATTCCTAACTTCATCATAGTATTTCTTTCCCACTTTGGTACATCACTTCCCTTCTGGCAATGACTTCTGTTGTTCTCTTTCCAGGACTTTAATCCTTTCTGTCAGTCAGTCCATGTCAAGCAGTCCTATTGAAACAGCCTAAATGCTAACTGTATGCAGAGCTGAGTCTTTCCCACAGGGCTCCTTCCTGGACCCCATGCAAATTACCGATGCACCTGCCTCCTGGGTCTTTGAAAGTGAGCTGAGAAGTTAGAGCCACACAGTATCATAATCTCAGCATAATCCAATTAAGACTCATGTCTGTCTTCTGTTTCAGTTTCTTTACTTCTGAGGGGTCTTCTAGGAAAACAAAATATCCCCTCCTACTGACAGCTACACCTTTGTCTTAGTGTTGATACTTTGAAGTGCCAAAGGGTCCAGAGGGATTCCATGAAACAGGTTTGGAAGTATAGACAAACCATACTTAAGAAGTGAGAGCATTTGATCAACATTCCATTTTAACCCATTCCTGCAGAAAAGTGAGTTACTCATGATGTTAAGAAATTATCTCCAGACATTCTTCAACTAACAACCTTCTTAATCTTTCAGATTAAGAAAATGGCCATAACTGTCACTAAAATCATATGAAGCCTGCAAAAAATACATACATGATCTCACCTCCAGAAATGTGGGATTTGAACAAACACTGCAGCCTGCAGATAACACTCCTTGCAGTGTGGAGTCCATTCAGCACAGCTTTTCTTTTTCCTGGTTAGATCAATATCTCACTGATACATGTTCTGCCAGCCAAGCTATAATGCTGCATTCTTCCAGGTCTCAGTAATATAAAGTGATTTAGTGCTTTCAGCTTGAAAGATATTGTAATGAACACTGTGATTTATAAAACAAATGGGCTATTGTCCTAAATAAGTTTAAAATTATATAGACCTGAGGAAATAGAGTTAACTAAAGTTGTAATGCTCTTAGCCTATTTTCTGCTTAGCAATTTATACAGACACATAAGCAATTCAACTCAGAAAATGCAACAGTAATTTATCGCCACACTCCTCCATACATAATTTCCTTAACCTAATGTACCTTTTGGCATTTATTAGTACACAAAGTCAACTTCCTGCATACCCTTCTTTCATCCAAGCAACTGTCTATATATTTCCTGGACCTATAAATCATTGCATCCTAAACATTTAGTCTATCAGAAAAAAATATGCTAATTGTAGAGGACAGCATATCCTGTATTGAATGCTAGTGGCATTTTGGCATACTATTTCTCACTTTATCACAGAAGCATGGTAGGAAATAGAAATGATGGGAGCACTACAAGCCAGAGAAATCTAGGCAATACATTGAAAAGCTGCCATCTCTTATTCTCAGTTCACATTGGTGAAGACAGCAGAGTGTGATAACAGTAGATGGGATATTTTCATTTAATCTTTTAAATGTATTGGCTTTGAAATGTGAGTGGAATTCACATGGGGCAATTCTAATGCTTTTCCTAGTTTCGTGGTTTTTTTTTTTTTTTTTTTTTTTTTTTTTTTGCATGTGCCTGAAAAAGGATTCAAATTTGGCAGCACTGTTGACGAGAATTGTTACAACCGAGAGAGAGAAAAAAGACGCAACCTGGATGAGAATTTTAAAAGCAACTTGGTCACAATCTGAAGATTGTATGGCGGCTTTTGCAGAAGACCTGTAGGTACCTAGAGAGGGTGTGTATTATGTAAGTTCAATTTCAACTGCTGTAATATAGAGACTCTGAAGGAGAGTGACTAAAAAAAAAAGAAAAAAGCTTATTTCTTTCACACAGATATGTCTTTAAATCTGGATTGGTGAGTGGACCCATTTGTTTCCCAAATGTTTATCCTCTTGGGCATTATCCTCATCTGCATGATTGGAAGGTGGGTCATAGACATTCCTGTGATCACACATGGGAAGGGGGAAAAGGGATTCCATGGCAAAGAACTTTTATTTTATGTGGAAAATGCCCCCAAATTACACGTATCACTCCCACTTATGTTCTGTTGGCTCTAGTTTGGCCACATAGCTTCACTAAGTTGCAACAGAGGATAGGAAATGTGGCTTACAGCGGGGTGGCCAGGTATAGAGCTGACACATTGTCTGTTGACTCTTTGCTGACATTTAAAGAGTATTTCTAAACTGAAAATTTACTTTTCAAAGTTTTTTCCAGGTTTCCTTAACCTCTTATACCTCTGTTGTGTTCTTTCTGTTCTGGGCCTTCCTTTCTGGCAAGATGGTATAAAACGTAGCATATATCCTTCTCAGACAGAGAGGCTTTAAAAGAAGCCTCACAAAACTCTACCTCATACCAAAACCAGGGCTCTTTGAAAGTGCTCTCAAGTGTTTGATAAACAGACATGTTGAATCACTGAATTAGCTACTGGTAGCAATGTTGTCATACGTTTATGTTTAGATTTCAATCTGGCAAAACGCTTTTGAAAGGAAAATCTTTGTCACTTGAGCCAAAAGCTAAAAAATTTCCTTGTTTAGTAATTACATAGACACCCACACTACTCAAAATCTTGTTTTTCCAAAAATATATTTGTAGTCCGGAAGCCAGGGCCCAAACCACCCACTTCATCTTTACCATTACTCCCAATCCACTTTCCCCTAAACTGAATTCCACAGCCCTGGCCACATCAGAGCTGCCCCATATTGCACGAGTGTGTCTACAGGTTCACTTCACCATGCTCTCTTCTGCCACTATGCACTTGCATTATTGATCACACTCTCTGTTTTGTCCAAGTACAACCTGAATGCAAAATTAGTCCATTTACCAGTCCTCTTCGGCAGAGAAGTAGAAAATTCCTCTTTTCATTTCCTAGAGTTACTGTATTTGGTCCCCTAAACACTTGATGCTAGCAGACCTCTAGGTCAAGACAAGTAGCTTTCTGCAATAAGGTGGTTCATACACCTTATTCAAACTACATATTTTTGAAAGTAAAAGGGCATGATTAATAATTATGTAGGTGTGAAAGTGTAAACAAGGAGTGTCGTGGGCAAATCAGATGCGTAAGTAGGTCCCCCTAGTTAAAGAGAATTTTCCCTAAATGATTTGTAAAGAATGTAATTCTTCTTCAAGATTTATTAAAATTTCCCTCCTAAGAATCCTCTTTTACCTAAAAGCTTATGCTAGAGAATGTCAGTAAATCATTTTGAGAACAACCCCCCCCCCCCCCCCCAAAAAAACACAAACAAACTTGACTTTAACTCAAGTAAAATATGGCTTTCCCCTAAATCATATCACCTAAGCAGTGACATAGGGAAATGCCATTAAAGAAAGTAGAGGCAAAAATTTCAGAGATGGCCTTTTGAAAATGGATCACTAAGAGCCAGAAAACGTAAACACTATTAGTGGTGAAGGAAGCTGACTTAAGGTAAAAAATATCACCAGTGGACAGATGGGTTTGTATTCTTGTTTAATTCCCATAAAAACGCATTGAGGTAGGTATGTTCAATGCACTACATAGACAGTAAATTGAACATCAGTGTGGTTAAGTGACTACCTGTAGTTTTGATTGAGTGGAGATTCAAATCCCGGTTTATCTGACTTGTCGGAGACAGGCCACAGTACAATAAATGGCCCAAGTACCCTCTTTAATGGGCCTGTCACACAGCATTTCTGACAGAATTATCTTTCAAAATTGAGAGTTGTTGTTATCATACATGTTAACATCAATGACTTCATAAAGTCAAACTCTACATGTATTCTCATCTCCCTAAGACCAGCTATTGTTCTGGTACATAATGGAAACATTTTTGAACCTATTTTAAGTCCAGAAACTACCTATATATACATATATGAGTGTGTGTATATGTATAAAGCTATTTATTGGATATTATCTGTAATGTTGATTTCAAAATGTGTCTTCATTTTATTAATTCAGAATATTAACTTATATATTCACCAGTTACCCTCGTTTGTCTACTGCCATATAAAAAGTACACAGCAATGTTTGTATTTTTTCTCCCTGTTAAAAATAGCTAGCTGGCTGTT
This sequence comes from Piliocolobus tephrosceles, assembly GCF_002776525.5. NCBI lineage: Eukaryota > Metazoa > Chordata > Mammalia > Primates > Cercopithecidae > Piliocolobus > Piliocolobus tephrosceles. The sequence goes on along the minus strand of NC_045442.1, from coordinate 78,454,393 downwards.
GAAAATATATGTGGGATACTTGTTGCTTATATAAGTTAATCTGAACAGTATGTTCTCTGAAGAATAAATGAGAACAATGCATAAGGATATGAGAATGTGAAGTAAAATGAGAAAATCTCTTTTAGCAAAGTATTTGATCTCCTATGAATCCTAGGCAGTGAAAGGCTGAGAAAGGCATGACCTTCCACTGCAGAGCAAGATTTACTGAGGCATTGACTCTTCAAAGTTACACTAACACAGTGATTTTTATTTACAATGAAGCTATTCCTATCAGCATGGACAAAGAAGAAATTTGCGAGTCGAATTCTGATTTGCATTGTAACATTTTATACATATATATATATATATATATATGTATGCTCCCACCTGCTCGTCAACAACATGTTATCCAACTTTGTTCTTTGCCATTCTGACAGGTAAAACTATATATTATCTCTGTATAAATGAAGTGGATCTGCATTCTTTCCAAAGCAAACAGAGCATTCCTTCACAGAAACAAATGTAATTTCTGGCTTTATATTAATGTTAAAATAATCCCTTTATCTTATTTTGATTTAATTATGAACTTACATTTTTAATGGGAAGTCATTCTAGAAGAAAGATGATGGGTGAGTTCATGGTCAAGGAAGTTGATGGACAGCCAATTCTGAGGTCATTGCTGATGCATGTATAGAATCCACTGTCCTATTCTAATTGACTTGGTAGGGACAGCTAATTTGCATGCTAACATGAGGGTTCATCTATTAAAAGTATTAAATTTACATCTGTTTTCAGTCTTTCCTTTTCTTGTTTGTTAGGGTACATTCACTGGCATTCTGAAAAACAAGAATGTTATACTGCCCACAGCTGGAAGACGGGGGAAATGGTCCATACGTCACCTATGACAATGCCAGCCAACCAGCCTGGCAGTGCCATCACATGTGTAACTGGAAATAGAAATGACAATCAAAGCAGTTGTGTGCATTCCATTCTTTCCTTGAATATACAATTTAAGACAATGAGGGGATTGGAATTAAAAGCATATATATTTGAGTGTTTTATGATAAAATATAAGAGGAGTTAAAACAAGTCAATATAAGTTTAAAAGTAAAAGCAGTTCTGTTTTCATTTTCCACAAGAAAAAGAAAATAAAATAAAGCTAAAGTATGTAACATAATTGGCAAAAATGAAATATGACATGGTGTATTGGAAAAACCTGTCAAGGCCAGGTGTGGTGGCTCACGCCTGTAATCCCAGCACTTTGTTAGGCCAAGGCAGGCAGATCACTTGAAGTCAGGAGTTTGAGACCAGCTTGGCCAACATGGTGAGACCCTGTACCTACAAAAAATAAAAAAGTTACTCGGGCATGTTACTGTGTCCCTGTAATCCCAGCTACTCAGCAGGGTGAGGTAGGAGAATAGCTTGAACCCAGGAGGAGGAGTTGCAGTGAGCCAAGATTGTGCCACTGCACTCCAGCCTGGGCAACAGAACAAGCCTCCATCTCATAAATAAATAATAAAAGAAAAAGAAAAACCTGCCAAGACTGAACTAACTCCTGTGTTTAGAACAACAGTCTCCAAGAAGTAATTTGATAAGACATATTAGTGGGTAGTTATTTTTAATGTGTCTTTGCAAAAGTGGATCTTTCAGAGTATAAAGGAAAGTATTAAAAATATCTTTGATATGAGTTAATTCTTCATGACCTTTGAGATTAAATGTTCAATAAGATTTCTTTAGAGAAAATGAGAAAGAAATAAGAAGAGGAGAAGAGTTGAAAATGTTTCTATGAAGACTCTTGTCCCTACCTTAATTTAAACCAAAATTAAGAATTTATGATGACAATGAGACCTAGGCTGAATATTTCATTCTCTAGCTTAACTTCTTCTGATTTATGATTTTTGATAAATACACAATTAACAGTTTAATATCTAAATAAACCCATTTCATTCTATTGTTAATGTTTGTATTATTTATCTTCTTGCATAAAAAAGACTTTTAATAAGAAGCCATATTACAAGTAATGGTACATATAGCCAAATGCCAAAGAACACTTTCATGCTTGAGAATTTATATAATTAAAGTTTCAATGCTTGCACAGTTATTAACCTTTTCATTTTCCTTTAAATATGTATGGCCTTTTAAATATGCCCATGTTAGACTTATTCTAGACCAGAGAGGGTAGAATAATGAAGAATAAAAGTAAACAAATGTGCTTAAACTATATAAAAATTTATATTTGATGGAAAACCCTCATGGAAAAAATGATTTCACTGATGTGATTTTTTTTTCCTTCAACTGAATTACCACTTGCTAGTATTACTCTATGTATATCCTTTTTTTTTTTTTTTTTTTGTAGTTAGCAGTTTTACAATCAAATGCTCCTAATTGCAAAAATGAATATCTGCTCATTTTAAGACAACGTGAGAAGCAGAAATGTGATTTAATATCCAAAACATTATGTTTGGCTTTTGCCTTTAAATTTTTATTTTTCAGTATACCTCTTGCCCCTTTACAATTTTCAATAGGACAACCCATTTTATAAACACATCCTACTAAGTATTTTTAAATAAAATTTGTATCCTATAATTGTATCTAAAATCATATAAATTTACACTCTACAGCAACAATCACTTCTTTATAGCAAAAATCCCCAATTTCATATACTTTCATATACTTACCTATAAAATATTGCCCCTTATTCTTTGTATAGATTATCTCCATTTTTAATTACATTTAATCTAATTCAACCTCAGTGAAGAAGAAAAACTATGAGAAATGTTTTGGAAAAGGTGCTTGTTCCACATCATTTGAGACCTGTCTACCAGTGAATATCATTCTATACACTTTGCATATTAATGGCATGATAGTTGCTCAGGAAGTATTTTGTATATCTTTCCTCCAAGAGAACTTTGTAGCTATTATTGTTATTCTTGATTGTCTGAGAAGAGAACAGGTATAATAAATACAGTCAATAAATCTAAATATATAATAAAAAAAAATAAAGAGCTTCTGCACAGTAAAAGAAACTATCAACAAAGTAAACAAACCATCTACAGAAACAGAACAGGAGAAAACTTTGCAAAGTATGCATGTGACAAAGGTCTAATATCCAGCATCTATAAAAAACTTAAACAAATTAGCAAGAAAAAAATAATCCCTTTAAAATGTGGGCAAAGGACATGAACAGACATTTCTCAAAAGAAGATACACATGTGGTCAACAAACATATGAAAAAAGCTCAACATCACTGATCATTAAATAAATGCTAATCAAATCACAATGACATACCATCTCATACCAGTTAGAATGGTTTTGTTAAGAAGGCAAAAAGCAACAGATGCTGGCCAGGTTGTGGAGAAAAAGGAATCCTTTTACACTGTTGGTTGGAGTGTAAATTAGTTCAACCATTGTGGAAGACAGTGTGGCAATTCCTCAAAGACCTAGAGGCAGAAATACCGTTCAACCCGACAATCCCATTACTGGGTATATACGCAAAGGAATATAAATCTTTCTATTATAAAGACACATGCATGCGTATCTTCATTGCATCACTACTCACAATAACAAAGACATGGAATCAACCTAAATGACCATCAATGATAGACTATATAAAGAAAATGTAGCACATATGCACCTTGGAATACTGTACAGCCATAAAAAGGAATGAGATCATGTTCTCTGCAGGGACATGGGTGAAGCTTGAGGCCATTATCCTTAGCAGCTGAATGCAGAAACAGACACCAAATACTGCATGTTCTCACTTATGAGTGGGAACTGAACAAGAACACATGGACACATAAGGGAAACAACACACACTTGGGCCTGTCAGAGGGTAGGGGTTGGGAGGAGCAAGAGAATCAGGAAGAATAGCTAATGCATTCTGGATGATGGGATGATCTGTGCAGCAAACCACCATGGCACATTTTTACCTATGTAATATCCTGTACATGTACCCCTGAATTTACAATAAAAGCTGAAAATTGAAAAATTTAAAAATGAAGTTTTATAGTTTTAAGTTTTACATTTAGAAAAAAAGAAAAACCCAAACAACCTAAAGACATTTTTCAAATGGAGAAAATAATCAGATGACACAAATGTGAATAAAATTAAATAAGCCTGTCAATATTAATATAATGGAATTAAGGTATTAAGTGAATTAATAATGACAGTTTAAAAAGTGATAAAATTATATTCAAAATCTTCTGTCAAAAAGGTTTTATTTGAAAGGAATAGCAGATTAATGTTTAGTGATGCAGTAAAATTGTTTTTAAAATATTTAAGTATAGGAGAAGATAAATTATCATAAACACATCCACTTGATAAAAATAAAAAGACATAAAAGAATGAGAAACATATTTAACCAGGATAATTAAATAGCAAGAGTTTGAATTTTGTATCTGTGAACATTGAGTTTTTAATAAAACATTTAGAAAAATTATCATTTATTTAACCATTGTGAAAATTCTTCCTTGTTCTAAAATCAGCAAATTTAGCTGTAGAGATGTATAAATGCAGTCTCTATGCTTATAGATCACAATCTCGGATTACTGTGACATAAACTTTGAGATATAATTTTAAATAGTAATACCCTCTTTTATATTTTTAAACTCTTTACCAAAAATAACAATTGAGTGAAGGAGAAAATAAATAATAATGTAGTAACAATTCTATTAAATAAAACCACCAAACAAACAATTATACACAACTCACCCAAAACAATCATGGTGTTAAGTACTTTTATTATTAAAAATGTAAAAGCAAACAAAACATGTAACCTAATTTAACCAAAAATTACACAAAAATGAGTCAATGCTAAAGAAAATGTATTTTTTTTTTTTGTAAAAGGAAAAGCGTAAATCGTTTAAGTAAATAAATTTAGGCATTAATTCATGGAATTTCTGATAGTATATGTAACAGCCTACTAAATACACTCATTTGGGGAAAGAAAATCTTAAACATTTAGGAGAGAGAAGATATAAACACATTTTGATTTTATGAAAAAAATTACATAAATGTATAATGCAGTCCTGAATTATAGAAAAGAAAAATGTTAACAGAGATGAGAATTTGGAAGCTGTCAAAAAATTACCCTACTGAAAACAAATACGGTAGAGTCATTTATTGGAAAATTCATTTAAAATATAAACAAACTTTAATACCATTGTTAGACAAATTGCCAGAATATGTAAGGAATAAATGAAGGCCTTTTTGAAGGTATTCTGTGAAATAAAAGCCAAGTGATATCTAATGTAATAAAGCTTTAATAAGAATGAGGTCAGGCCAATTTCACTAATGAATATTAAATTAAAGTCTTAAGTACATTATTAGAGGTTGCAATTAAGCAGTAGGATTAAATTCATCCTATGAATACAAGAATATTTCTATACGGGCAAAACTATTAGTTTAATACACTATATGAATAGCTGAATGAGAATAAAGTACTCCACTGAACGGGTTTTGATAAAAAGGACTATGCAGAAATTTATGTCTATGCCTAATAAAAATATATTTATATATATGCATTATGTATAAAATGCATAGATAAGCACTTTATAGTCTCATACACAATAAAGGTACTTTTAATAAGCTTTATCATATTTAATATTGGTTTTGACTGCTGGATCAATAAAATAGTATGTGAGAACTGGATTTTTAAAAAATTAACAAAAGTCTATGAAATAAAGATGTACTATACTTATATTGCAGGATTACAGGCCTGCAAAAGGCAGACAATTCAAAATCTATCAAACAAATGTTTAGTACATAAGGTAACTAGATGTAAGATAAAAATACAAAAATTTGTGCCTTTCCTTTATCATTGTAAAACACAAATATCAGGGTTATCACATACTAGTTAAGCAACGAGAAGATTCGTGATAAAATAATTATTAAGGGATTTGAATGAGTCAATAAAAATCTATAAGCTACTAAAGGGAGCATTATAAAAACATTTGAATAAATGCACAGAAATCCTACATATGAGAAGGATAAAATGAAATATTATAAAGATGAGTATTACTGACCAAGACTGGAAGGCAAAGCTATTAATAGTAATGATCTCATGGGTTGCAAATTTTTCTTTTCAATGTGCACTTTATAAACATAATAAAGTTGTATTTCTATAAAGGTAATATAAATAAAACAACTATAAAACAGGAAAATATGTTTTTAAAAAAATTTAAATTATCAGATTATATTTGGATAAATTATAACAGTGAAGAAAAAGAATTTATACTGCTAGGAATTAAAATCTCCTAAAAGTAAAGTTAATCAAAGCAATATGAAATGGCATAGAAGAGCAAATATGGTTTAAACTAAACTAAAGAGAATGTTCATAAGCACGCACGCACACACACACTAACTCATGTGATAAGCAACACATTAACACAAGAAAGGAAAGAATTCATCAGTAGTGGCCTTGCTGTGTTATCACCTTCTTGCTATGAAAGGTGACCATGTGCTCCAGTTTGTCCAGGACGGTCCCAGCTTACGCTTGTTTTCCAAGAGTATTGTTTATCGCATCCTACTCTCAAAGGTGTCTCATTTAGTGTGATAAAGTCTCCCAACCCGTGAGGCATAAGTGATAAAATAAAATATTTTATTAAGATATAAATCTCACAATTAGAGTAAAATATTAACTACAAAGTTACCTAGATGTAAAAATCAAAGCACAGGCCGGGCACAGTGGCTCATGCTTGTAATCCCAGCATTTTGGGAGGCCGAGGCGGGCGGATTACGAGGTCAGGGGATCGAGACCACGGTGAAACCCCGTGTCTACTAAAAAAAAACAAAAAAAAAAAACAAAAAACACATACACAAAACAAATTAGCCAGGCGCGGTGGCGGGCGCCTGTAGTCCCAGCTACTCAGGAGGCTGAGGCAGGAGAATGGTATGAACCCAGGAGGCGGAGCTTGCAGTGAGCCGAAGTGGAGATTTTGCCACTGCACTCCAGCCTAGGCTACAGAGCAAGACTCTGTCTCAAACAAAAAAAAAAACAAACAAAAAAAAAAAAAATCAAAGCACAAACAAAATAGCTTTTCAGCCTTTCAGAGGTAATTTTGTACACATTGAGAATCTAAGCTCTGGAGGCTGATCGCCTTCCTGCTCTGTCTCTTGGATAAGTTACTTAACCTCTTTGTATTTCAGCTTCTTCTACTATAAAACGGGGTATAATAGCAATGTTTATTTTAAAGGATTTTTATAAGGATTAAATAAGCATTTAGAATAGTGTCCAGAATACAAAAGGATCAATAGATGTTAGTTATTGTTATCTCTGTAATGTTGTCATTTTCCATTACAACATATACCATTCTCAAAGAAGATCTTTAATCATTATCATTATCATCATTAACATCACCATCACATACAAAAACCACCGTGTTAGAAAACGAAATGTACTGGATTCAGGAGCCCTCTATGCATCTTTAATTGATGGAATCTTCTTCCTTCCCCCAAAACACCAACTATTATCCTGCCTTTTTTGATGACTGTTCTCTTGCTGCTATTTATAATTTTACAATATCCTATTTTGACTGCTTGCCTTTTAACTTTGCCTAACAGAAGTCATACTGCATATCCTTACAAATCTTGCTTTTTGCATTTAATATTATACTGCTGTGGTTCATCCATGTGGTTACCTGTAGGTATTAGCATTGCTGATGGCATTCCATTGTACCAATGTAATCTGCCTGGTGTTCTACTATTAATGAAAATCTGACTGTTTCCATCAGGGATTACTACAAATGTTTCTTCTAGGAATTCTTGTCCATGTCTTCTGGAGCGTTAATATTAAGAATTTCTCTGGGAGAGGAAGTGATTAGTTACAGTATAGGTACATGTGCAATGTGACTGGTGGTAATAACAAACTGTTTTACAAAGTTGTTATACCAATGTACACTTCTACTAGAATCCCTCAAAAATATGTTTTTCCAGTCAAATAGATACATGAAGATAATTTGTTTTAGTGTTAATCTGTCCTCATTTCCATACTTTCCCACCTTTAATGACCCTTTAACTAATTGAAATCTGCCACCTTACCACATAGTACAATTCAAACAGTTCTTATTATTTTCTCAATTGACTTCTTGCTAAATCCATGGGTATTTCTACTGGATTGCTGCGTTTGACATTGCTAATCACTCCTTCCTTCTTAAAATACTCACTGCCTTTATTTTTCACAACGGCGCTGTATATATAGTAGTTAGCACATTTCTGGGCAGATTATAGAATCTATAAATACTGGTTAACTGGAATTTAATTACCTTTTTTGTGAATAAGTTCCAATAAATCAAAAGTAATACATACTTTTAAAAGTTTTACCACAGTGCTACGTAATTGAAAAAAAAAAAAAAAATTCTAAACTGCTTGTGTATAGAGAAATGGTTAGAAATAGTGTGTATTTTTATCTGTGGAACATAACAAAGTCATTTTAAGAAATGAGTTAGATCCTGGAAGCCATAAGTAAAAAGCTCTACATGTACACTAAGTAAAACACGTCTTTTTTTAGACATAAAAAAAGAAATGAGGGTAAATATCCAACAAACTGTGGTTAAGCCTTGGTGAGGAGGATTGAGAAATGGCAACAAAACTTTTGTTCTCCTATTTCACACAATTCAGTATTATAAAATTGCTTTTGAAAATATTATAAAAGTAGTTAAATTTGTGGCTTTTTTGTTTTTCTTCTTCTTCTTCTTCTTTTTTTTTTTTTTTTTTTTTTTTGGATTGTTCATTTTGTTGAATCTTCCTACCTTTCTTCAGGAAACCTTTTTTTATGTCCTACAGATATCACTGTTAAGGCTTCTATTCCACTTGAAGTCTCCTGCTACAATGTCAGAGACAGTTTATGCCAAATCTCTGGTTTTATACTTCTGGCCCCGTTTACGTTGAGCTTCAAATGTAATATACATATATACAAAGATACTAACGTCCAATTAGAATTTCACACTCAATGTATTAAACCAGAGTCCTTCTTCCCCAAATTCTATATTTGAATCATAATATAAAATTCCATAACAGTGAATATTTATTATACTCAGTGTCTAAACACATTATAGCCTATGCACCACATATATCAATTCATTTAATCCTCATAATAGTCCAGTAAAGCAAAGATTGTTACTATTGCACCCATTTTTCTGCGGATTATCTTTTTCAAACCTATCTAGTATTCTCTCTTTCAATTCTCGCTTCTTTAGATCATTGCCTCTGTCTCCTTTTCTTGGTCTAAAGATTTTCTCTAATTCATGTTCTTTTGAAATAGTGCTGCTCCTCTGTCATTATTTGGGCCTGTGAAGTTCATTTCCCCCCGAGTGTTGGCTAATTTTTCAGGCAATGAAAATGTAGAAGGGGCCATGGTTAGACTTCCTTAGACTTGCAGTCCTCCTGGGGTGTTAACAGTAGAAATGGGATGAGCTTGAAGTGAGAGTCGCAGGTGGCAGGAAGTCACAGGTAACCCCTCTCCACGCTACCAAACCATTCCTTAGGTCCAGGATTCATGTTCAATCTCCCAGGGGGAACATCATGAGGAAGAAACACTCCTTTGAGTGCAGTCCATCACTTATCAGGATTTGGAGAAGGAAGGATGGGGAAATGGCTACCTGAGCCTAATTAGCCCCCATCTATGTCCCCTCTGCTCCTCATCCAGGAATACTACTCAGATCTTCTAGTGGCCTTATCCTTATAGCCTGAGTCTCCCTGGTGTGAGTAATATAGCACACCAGGCCACAGAAGGGGAGAAGCAGGAGAAAATTCCATCAGTGGCCAGGCGCCATGGCTCATGCCTGTAATCCCAGCACTTTGGGAGGCCGAGGCAGGTGGATCACCTGAGGTCAGGAGTTTGAGACCAGTCTGACCAATATGATGAAACCCTGTCTCTACTAAACATACAAAAATTAGCCAGGTGTGGTGGCATGCACCTGTAATCCCAGCTACTCGGGAGGCTGAGACAGGAGAATCATTTGAACCCAGGAGGCGGAGGTTGCAGTGAGCCGAGATCGTGCCACTCTGCTCCAGCCTGGGCAACAGAGTGAAACTCTGTCAAAAAAAAAAAAAAAAAAAGGAAGGAAGGAAGGAAGGAAGGAAGGAAGGAAGGGAGATTCCATTAACTCTTTCCCTATGTTACAGGGATCCAGGCTTAAATCTACAAATTGGAAAACAACCCAGCTGCTTCTGCGTTGCCACATGGTAAAAGTGGGCCAGTCTTTGCTGGCTTAGAGCCAGAGCTCCAGAGCCCCATGAGCTGCCTCCTGCTCTAGGTTTCAAATCACACATACTCCAAGTTCACAATAGTTCCCGTCTCCCACAGAAGTGTTTCACTGGAGTTTCTCAGAATGTTTTCCATGTCTTAATGCTTTCCCTCTGTAATTTTTCCAGGTTGATGTTGGGGAGTGTGAAGGAGGTTTAACATTTAGGTAGAAACTCCTCTAATTCATTCTCTCCCCTACAACTATGCAGATCTCCCTGAACAAGTAAGAAAAAACAAATGAAACGATCCTGTATCCATAATTTAAGAGAGTTCTAAAACCTCCACCTATCCTTAGTGACTGAAAGCTCAAGATTTCCCCTTCACTGATTATCCAGATATTAGATTTGTTTTCACTTTCTAGCCCAAACGCCTAGTAAAAGAAACGTGGCTGAATCTATCAGCTACACTACAGCAAGTGTTGTTACTGTAGCATTTGCCACAAGGTGGCACCAGTGAGAGAAGTGGTAATCCTCCAGAAATCCCAATAGAACCTGATTTGTAAGCTTTACTTGCAGAAATTCCAGCCTCCTAGGATTATATTACACACGCTCAAAAACCCAAAGCAGGGAAGCCAGGAAAGCCTGATTCACTTTTACCATGTGATGATACAGAAGCAGCGTGACTGTTCTCTAGGTTTAGATTTAAGCCCGGGTCACCACCTGACTCTTTCCTAGTCTCCTGGTCAGCTTCCCTTTGTGCTCTTGGTGTCCCTTCCTGCCATTGATCTCAATCAAGTCACTGCTCTTCTCAAATAAGTCCTGTTGACTCTGAATTCAGAAGGACACGGTTTAGAGTCTTGGTCTCTACCCTGCCAGAACTTGAGTATTATGTTATGTTATCCCTTGTCGGGCAGGCTGACGAACTCACGCATGCGCGCACACACACCTCTCTCGCTCCCTTTCTCTCAGATTACCTACCCTCATCCTGCAGGATCATGATGCATGTATGTCTCATATTTGCAAAGCTAAGAGGTTCTGTTTAAATCAAAGAATACTTGCTGCGAGGCATCCTTGTTGTCCCTGACTATATAGAGAATGAACTGGTAGCTTCTGAAGATGAAAATATGTGACACGTGCCTAAAATGAGCAAGTTATTCCATGGTTTAATACTCTTTACTGGTTTCTCACTGCCTTTAAAACATTCACTATTAAAGTAAAAATAAAAATTTAAAATAAAATTTAAATTCTTATAGCTAAATAAAGAATACAAAGAATACACATTAATCAAAGACATAGGCATTAAATAATAAGGAGGGGCAAGCTTACACAGATTCAATCAGCAAATAGAAGCTTACTGAACGCAGGCAAGATGGATTTGGGTCAAGGGTCATGAACATATTCATGTTCCTGTACCAAGTAATTTCACTTTTAGTATTCAATTCCAAAGAAGCAGTAGAAGGTAAGTACTTCATCCATGTACAGACTGCAATGAAGCACCTAGCACAGGCTAGACAGAGAGCAGGCACTCAATGAATATGCATAGAAGGAAGAGGTAGAATGGAAAGAGTGAGGATGAGAAGGAAAAGGGAAAGATGATCAGAAAGCTTGTCAACATGCAGCCATGGAAAACTTCACTAAACTTGGGTACGGTGACCAGCACGGTAATAGGTAACTTGAAGGTGACACTTATGGAGACCCATGTAGCCATGGGGAAATGTGCCAAAAGCGGTGTTAGTGGTAGCATTGGTACTTGGGGAGCAGAATAAAAAGTCAGTCTCCTTCATAAGGACCACTTCTGGAAAATTCTGTGAGTGTGTAAAAGACCCCACCAGATAAACAGCATGATCTCTTGGCACAGTCGGTTTCACTCTACTGCTTATGGTAAAGTGAGGGTGAAATACCTATTTTGTGTTCTACCGTTGTGATAAATGTGTTCATAACTAACCAAAACCCAAAGTTTCAAGGACTTGGGAAGCCCCAGTGGAGGCCTGTGGCAGAAGGGTAGAGCAGGGATTCTCAACCTGGGCTGCCAATGGAAATCACTTAGGCAGCTTTAAAACACACATGCCTTAGTCCCACTTACAGAGATCCAAATTTGTTTGTTCTGCATGTGGTCTGCTATCTGAATGTTGAATCTGGGCAGTTCAACTCTGCAGCTAAGGTGGAAGAGCTCCGGTGTAAAGCCTTACTAGACAAGGCCAGGCCCACGCTCAGCGACACCCCCTGGCACCCAGAGTCTTGTTAGAAACACAGAGTTTGAGCCCCACCCTAGACCTACTGAAACAGAATGTGAATTTTTAAAAGCTGCTCAGGTGAGTACACAGACACGCCCGTCTGTGAGGCACTGGCATGAAGGTCTAACAGGTTTTCTTTGTGCTGTCTTTCCCCTGACAGTCACACCCTTCTTAATTTGGCATTTTATCTTTTGTGCTTCAAAACATAGAACAGCTATGTTTTCTCATGAAATACTTGCTCTTTCTGAAATGTCTCCACTTTTCTTTGATAGAAATGCCATAAATGCATATACTGAAGCAGATGAAATTGCGAAGGATCACCTTGTTTCTTCATCTGAATTTAGAATTTGAGGAGACCTGGGAATTATGTTCAATCATGCCATTTCACAATGAAGAAATTACGGTCCACTGGAGCTAAGATATTACCAAGGGTCACCCTGCTAGGAATCAGAAAAGCTGAGGTTTAGAACAGATTTTACTAATCAGAATTGTCCCTCTGAAAAGTCCATGTTCCATTGTGAAATTCACTTAGCGTTTTGTCATGTTTACACATCACAGCTTTCCTAGTTACAAAAAAATCAGTAATTTTTTAAAGACTCTGGTGAGTTATCCTAGATGAACCTAAGTCCTGAAGAGATGTGATGACTGGCAACCTCTAAGAAGTGCTTCTTCATTCATTTATCTGAATGCGGCAGAGAACATTTTTCCGCCAACTTAGAAGTTCTATTGTTTGGGAAAATACCAGTTGTCCAGCCTAAACCTGCAAATAGCAAATGTGATATATAAAATCCCCCTGTTATAACAGAAATCTATGGAAACAGTTGGCTTATAAAACCATCGTGAATGAGATGGGCATGGGATGAAGTTGTGTTGCAGGTACCCAGAGATTCTTATTTGGTAGGTATGTGAACTAGCAGGGTAACCAATACAGATAAACAGAGGTTTCCATAAGCTTCACAAGCATACTTGCAAGGGTATGCAGGAAAGCTTGCTCTGGCATAACTGCTGGGCTGCACAGTTGGAGCTGGAGGGTGTACGGTAGTGGCAGAATTACGAAAGGACCCCTGGGGTGGGAATAAGGGTGCTATTGTGTGCTGAGCAGCAAGGCTTAGTTCCTCACTGCTCCAAGTGTGGCTGTGGACCCGCAGCACAGGCATCACCTGCAACCTTGTTGGAAACACAGAATCCCAGGCCCCGCCCCAGACCTACCACTGTAGCTTAATCTGCAGTTGATCCCCACAGGATTCGTACACTCACTAGAGTTTGACAAACATTACTATTATTCACTGTTTCCCAAATTGGTCTCAATAATGAATGCATGATTATTGGGTCCCAGTTGATACCTAAATTAGAATCTTCAGAGGAAGATATTAAGAATCTATATTGTTAACCATGGCCTTTGGAGATTCTTATAACAAAGCAAATTTGACAAGATTGGAGGGTCGAGAGCTTTACAGTCAGGCAGAACTGAGACTGGTGATCAGTCCTCCTACCTATTGGTGGGTGTCTTTGAGGAAGCGACCTTCCCTCTGGGAGCCTCCTTCTTGTCATGTATCAAATATGGATACAACATTCCTTTGCATATTTAACAGGAACACAAGGTAGGCAATTATGAAGCAGTGTAGAAAGGGTGTAAGCTTCTGCCTTGGGCTTAGTAGGTTTGAAATAGAAGATTGATATTAACATTTCTGTCTCCTCTTTAACACCTCAAATTTGTCCTCTAAAAAATGAGGGTGGTAGGTATTTAGTGTATTTTTCATTGATTCAGTTTATCTTCACTGAGTAGGTGGTAGGTTCCGGAAGCACAGATGAACTCAAAGCCTAGTGGGAGAGTCAGGTAGATGAACAGAAACATTATAATAGATACAGAGGTTTTGTTCACAAACGAATCATTTCATACATCCAGATAATGTTTTGGTTAGCTTGTAGGGGGAAGAGATCAAAGCTACTATTTCATATCATTAAGATAATCATTATTTCTTTCACATATGTTAACCCAGGCAAGAGCTTTCTAGTGCACTGAAAATAAAACCTTGTCAAAGAAAATAAGGCTTCCATGTGACTTTGATTGTGACTATAAATTAGCACAGGAGAACACCCCAAACTGTGGCAAAATCATGACCTTATTTAAAGTAGATGTTTTATCAGCTCATCTTTTCTGCCAATTCTTTCCAACCTCATGTTTTTAACTCTCCCTTGTCCTATTATTAGCCTCTATTTCATAACTGCTGTAGAATATGTTTCCTCCAGCAGTGGAGCTACCCACTGATACACTAGCCTGAGCCTCAAAGCTGAAAGCTGAGAGTTCCTAATTGAATTTCTGCCCTTCAGGAGCACAGGGTCATTGGTATTCACCCGCTGTCAGAGGACTCCAGGGAGGCCAGGCTCTGAGCATACTGGCCTCTTGGCATTGCCTTTGTGTCTCCACATCCGCATCTCCAAGCATCCCGACTGCCCCTAAGCCTGGGGTCTGTTTGTTTAATGTTCTACTGCTGAATTAATAACTCCTTTCTCTGACGTTAGCTATAACTGTATTTTGGATTTGTTTAAATCAGAAAGTAGTATTTGAGAAACTAGAAAGCCACCCTGTGTTAGGAACTCTTACGGACTTTCTTTCTCTGATCTCTGCTGTATGTATGTGTTGCTATATGTGCCAATACGGTAACCTGCTGCCTGACCCATAGCAAGGTACATCCTTTACAGTTATCTTACTTTCACCCTACGGGAGCCTCGCAGCAGCTCAGTTAGAGAAAAGAAATACTACCTAGGAAAATGTAGAACATTTCCATTTGAATGTGCCGGTAAGTATCCCTAAACTTTCATTATTCGACAATGATCAGGTATCAACGCAGCCTTGAATGGATATGTTTAATTCTTGAGGAAAATTTTAGAACTGAAAAATAATTTCCTACATCTAAAATGTTAATACAGTCCAGGTGCGGTGGCTCACGCCTATAATCCCAGCATTTTGGGAGGCCAAGGTGAGTGGATCACTTGAGGCCTGGAGTTTGAGACCAACCTGGCCAACATGGCGAAACCCTGTCTCTACTAAAAATACTAAAATTAGCTGAGTGTGGTGGTTCATGCCTGTAATCTCAGCTACTCAGGAGGCTGAGGCAGGAGAATTGCTTGACCCAGGGAGATGGAGGTTGCAGTGAGCCATGCCCCACTGCACTCTGGCCTGGGCAACAGAGCAAGACTCTCAAAATAACTAAATACATGAATAATAAAATGTTAATACAATTAATGTTTGACTGGAACTATAAAATCATCTGTGCAAATATCCCATATATGTAGATAAAAGTTATACATTAATTTTGAATTTTAAAAATCTTGATTTCATAATTTAATCAGTGTGATATACTTGTTAGGCTTGAAGAATCATACTATTCTCTATACTTTCCATTCAGACAAATTCAGAGCCTGAGTGAAAGAAATTAAAAATGTCATCATCTTCTGATATGTTTATGAGAACCATCTGGACATGAGAGAAAAAATAATTCAGAAAGGAAGGGACCAATTGCATCAAAAATTTATGATATGAAGCTGATTACTTCTAATTGCATCTAAAGTAATTTTGAAATTTCCCTCCCCCCTTGGATTTAAAGAGAAACTTCTCCAATAGCAGCTCAACTCTCCACGCCTTTGTTGGTCAGCAAGAGTAGGTTTCCAAAGGAGAAATAAAAAGGCTCTTATCTTTCCAAATGCAAATTAATGTGTTACCTCCTCTCCGAAGCACTCCCTGGCTTCATGAACATTGATTTTTGGAATCTTCTATGCACATGTGAGTTTTATGATTTGGATATGGTTTGTTTGTCCCCACATAATCTCATGTTGAAATTTGATCCCAACTGTGAGAGTGTTGGGAGGAGGGGCCTATTGGGAGGTATTTCAGTCAGAAGAGCTGATCTCTCATTAATAGATTGATGCCTTCCCTCAGAGGAGAGTGAGCTCTCACTCTTTAGTTCCCAAGAGAACTGTGTGTTGAAAAGAGCCTGGCACCTTACCACTGCCTCCCTCTTTCCTTGTGTGATCTCTGCACATACTGCTCCCCTTCACCTTTCTCCAGGAGAACCTGAGACCTTCACCAAATGCAGATGTCCAATCCTGAACCTCCCAACCATCAGAATCCTGAGCCAAAAGAACCTTTTTTTCTTTATAAATTACCCAGCCGCATGTATTCCTTTACAGCAACACAAAACAGACTGAGACAATGAGCATAGCTCATATCTATCACGGAACTTGTCATATTGAATTGAACTAGAAAATATCCATCTCAACCCCTCTCTTATGAGTTTTTCTGAGAACATCCATCACTATATTCTTACCACTTTACAGTGGACTCGGAACATTGAAAATGCTCAATAAACATTGGCAGAATGATAAAAGAATGTATTAAATTGCCATTTACTTCTGAGTGTACATAAAATAGAACAAGAAGTGCCATTCTATAGCACTCACATATGGCATGCATATTTCTAAAAACATATCCCCCAAACCAGGTGTAATGCTCTCATCTTTTTTATTCTTTTTATTTTATCCTTAATTTCTCATCTGATAGAACTTGCACAAAGGATTTTATATACTTGAGGTAGATATTTCCCCTCAGTTTATCAGCCTAGAATGCATTTCCCTATTATCCCAAGTGTGAGCTTCACTGCCCAGTATGGCCAGGGTCTGCCCTTTGTGGTCCCTTTCACATCAGAATCTGTTGACTTCCCAGTGCTCATATAGCAAGTTATTGACAGGAAGGAGCTTTCGGTCTCATTTACCACTGAACCTCAGTGTCCTGCATGATGCCAGATACCTAGTAAATAGACTGTGTATGTATACATGTGTGTGAACATGTGTGTCTCTGTGTAAGGTGGATTTTGTTTTAAGTTGCCTCTAGCAGAAATATTTTCCTGATATTCATAAAACCACCAGAATCGCTGTGAGCATTTTAAAAACCCCATACTTTTAGAGATTTACTCTGAGATAAACTTTGGAAACACGGTCTTTGGCTTTTTTTTTTTTTTTTCTATAAAACAAGAAATGCTTGGCCGTTCTGTCAATTTTTTTAGTTTTCTCAAGTAATAGGCAGGTACAAAGGCAACTAAATAAAAGAGTAGTTGGATGTTAGCATGCACTGACACAGAGTTGGGGTACAGTGAAAAGAATGGATTCTAGGGCCCTCTCTTCTACCTTATTGATATGGACAGGAAACGGGAAAATATTGAGTTGAAGAGGGTGGTTCCCTGGTAAAGGCCCCACCTTTAAGCCTAGATACCCACGTCCCTGAATGAGAATAGGCATTTCTGTTTTCATGCCCAAACAGTTGCCTTTTGGTTCTCCATTCCCCTATCCCGCCCCCATATAAACCCTGAATCACAAGCTCTAGAGCAGACCAGCAGAGCACCAATGGCAGAACGACATGGCAGAGAAAGAGAAGAGGAGGGATGTCTGGATGCCACGAGGAGTTCAGCAGGGGGTAGTTGAAGGAGTCTGGCCGCTGGGCAGCCCCACTTCAGGGGAAGATCACCTTCCCACTCCATCCCCACTTTCAGCTCCCCATCCATCTTGCTGAGAGCCAACTCCACCACTCAACAAAACCCTGCACTCATCCTTCCAGCCTGCATGTGATCCAATTCTGGGCCACTGGGCAAAAGCTTGGGATACAGAAAGCTGTCACACTGGCCCCCTGCCCTTGCGATAAAGCAGAGTGTCCACTGAGCTGATTAACACTCAAGCCATCTGTAGACAGCAAAACTGAAAGAGCTTTGTAACATGGAGGGCTGCAGGCATAGGCATCCACCTCTAGACAGTACTGTGGAGCCAGAGCACTTGCCCCAGCCTCTGCATTGCCTGTCTGCATGCTCCTCCTTCCTTCAGGGGTTTCAGCTGTGAGGCCACCAAACAGGCGAGCCACACCCCTGTCATATGTCAGGGAACTCTCCTGTTCATTATCATCCAAAGCCTGCTAGTACTTAGTGACTCAGGAAATTCTCAGCTAATTTCTGCAAAGTGGGGATAACAACACAGAGGTTGTAGATTCTGGTGAAAGTTACATTAAGAAAAATCCACACAGTATATGATAGTCTGGTTTTTCTATGAATTTGAGTGTCACCAAATTGTAATTAGGTCAAGTATATGTCATACTCGTCATGGAACATCCTTGGATTATGCTTATTTGACAGAGAAAGTTATTACAATTTCCCATTATGCCTGAACAGTTTTGGGAGCTAAGCCAGGCACAGTGGCTCACACCTATAATCCCAGCAGTTTGGGAAGCCAAGGCAGAAGGATCACTTGAGGCCAGGAGTTTGTGACCAGCCTGGGCCACATACTGAGATCCCACCAGTACAAAAACATTAAAAAATTAGCCAGGCATGGTGGTGTGCACTTGTTATCCCAGTGACTTGGGAGGCTGAGGAAGAGGATCACTTGAGCCCAACAGGTCGAGGCTGCAGTGAGTCATGACTGTACCACTGCACTCCATTCTCAGCAATAGAAGAAGAACCTATCTCTAAAAATAAGTAGAGTACATAAAGCCAGAGTTTAAGTGTCTTATTTTCAAGCAGTTTGAATTCCTGAACCACTGGGACAATAAAGGAGAGAATTTAGTGGGGAGGCAAAGCATGTAGAACCTGGTGTCAGCCTGCCTAGTCTGGTACACAAACACTGACATTTTGGTTTATGCATAAAAATTATGATTTGGCCCTTAAACCATCGTTTAGGTTTTTAAATGATGCTCAGACCAAAGTGAATTGGAAAGAAATAGCATGCTCAGGAACCCAGAAGTGCTGCCTGATGCTGTGAAACTCAGGCTGGAGCAAGAATACTTTCAGTAGCCCCAGAGCTGGGCAGACCACAGAGGGACACGGCAAATTCCCTCACTGCCTCAGCAGAGTCCACAGAACAGCTGAGCCATCTTCATTCTGTTTTGAGAAGGTTTTATTGAAATATTCACCCAAGAACCTTGCACGGCAGGGCCTGTGGTACCACGGTTACTGTTTACATTTGTACTGATAGATCATCTTTGGCTAAAATAATATTTATGGATATGTTCTTAATTTTTAAAATCAATTTGGTGAAACAATCCATAATCCACTTAAACTATATAATTTTATCTGGGATACAAAATGTTGCATAATCCTCTCTCTGTCTGCATGGGGGAATCTTCCAGACTGTTCCATCCCTCACAAGATAGGGAACCCCTCATGCAGGAAGCAGGTGCCCAGTGAGGCAGCTCCAAAGAGAACTCTCGAGGACACACCTGAAGGATCGACAGCAGGAATGGCCTAAACAGTAGGTGGTAAGGAGTGTTTTTCCCATGTTATTTCTTCAGAAACTGTCAAAAGGGAGCATTCCTCTAACAAAAGGTGGCCTCTTATTTCTGCTTATCTTTTAAGTTTACTACCTGAATAATTACAATGATCCTTGATTCTAAAACGTGTTCTTGTGTACGATCTGGTATTACCGTGTTTTTAAATAATGTATCTGTGCCTGTTTTCTTTTATTCCCATTAGTGGATCTAAATTGAACTCTATGCACAAGGCTCACTGTGCTGGGAGACATTGAGTACCTACCAAGGAGTTCTGACTCAAGTACGTTGATCTGTCAACAAAGCTGTGAAGGTAAATTAACAACACCTGTAACTTACTATATTATACTGCACTTACTCTAAATTCCCTGTGTTTACTCAACACCAGGCACCTCAACTTTACCTATATAAGCCTCAAATAATCCTGAAGTAATAATATTGCTTTTCCCATTAACAGATAAGAAAACTGAATCACAGAGAATATGTATAATTTATTTATTTATTTACTTTTTTTTTTTTTTTTTTTTGAGATGGAGTCTCACTCTGTCACCCAGGCTAGAGTGCAGTGGCATGATCTCGGCTCACTGCAACCTTGCAACCTCCACCTTTTGGGTTCAAGTGATTCTCGTGCCTCAGCTTCCCAAGTAGCTGGGATTACAGGCATGCACCACCACACCCGGCTAATATTTTGTATTTTTAGTTGAGACTGGGTTTTGCCATACTGGCCAGGCTGGTCTTGAACTCCTGATATCGGGTGATCTGTCCACCTCAGCCTCCTAAGTTCTGGGATTACAAGCGTGAGCCACCACGTCTAGTTCAAGAATATGTATAATTTGTCTTCTAGTAGCAGTGGAGCATTGAATCCAACCAGCCAGACCAAATAAGAATTATTAAGAAAAACAGAAGACAAAAAGACAGCACTTTTTAAAGAGTCTGCAAGGAAATAAAAATATTTTTATTTATCTTTTAAAAAATTTATCTTCTAAAAATATTTGTATTTACCTATTTAAAATTAAATACTTTAAAGACATTATTACATAGTGAGATCTTCTTTAAATAATCAGACTAGTACAAAGAAAGTTTGATAAAGTTCTAAACGCTATATAAATTCTGGAGTCTATTGGCTATAAAAACACTCCAGTAATTTTCAAGGTGTTTTAGTTGCTAGTACTCTCGTTATAAGGGATAAGGGACAGACCAAAATCAATTAGGTAATTTTAGGCTTTGCATAGCTACAATACCTTGCATTTATATAGCATTTTACAACTTCCAATTGACATTCACATATATTATGGTCCAATGACTGCCCGGAAGGACAGTTATCATCATCCTCATTTTACAGCTGGTAAATAAATCATCATGGGAGCAAACAAAAAGAGTGTGTGCATGCCTGCGTGTGTGTATGAGATTGAATAGTTATACATAAACAAGCCTGGTCTTAAACCTTACAAAGGAGAGCTGCTAAAAGCTACATATCCAAAGCAATGTACTAATTGCCAGAGATCTGACACTGTCTAGGTAGAGTCGAACATGCCTTGCTTATCTTGGGTTCCATATTCGCTGCTAACATATCCTGCATTTAAAAATATTCTTTTTTTTTATCATTTTCTGTAGGCTTTAATAAATCAGATAATTTTTATTTTATGCCATTAAGAATTTTAGTGCCTACATATTTTAAACACTGAAGCATACAGATAGCCAAACTTTCAGAAAACTATATTGGGAAAGAATTAAGAAAAAAGTAAATCACTTCATTTTTTTTAATCATATATTTTCCACAAGTAAAACCTATAATTTTCAGTGTGTACATTTTCACATGAAAGTGTATTTTTCTTTTTCACACACACAAGAAAAGTCAACAGGCTATTGTATTGTGTCACAAAATTGCAAAATCGACATCAATTTCACATTATTGACACAATTATGGCCCATTACATTAAGTAGGAAAGGAAAATATTTATACATAAACATGCTTATTTTATATGTATATTATACATATACATGCTTAAATATTTCCTTTAAACCTATGAAGAGTCATTAAGAAAAGAAATTTTGGAAAAATCAAGAAATGCCTGCAGAATGTAACAAATAATAGAAAATTGCTAATTTGTCAAAGTATTAAAATTAGCAATAGGAATTCTGAGTCCTAAGAATATACAGTAGATATGAATTATCTGACATGCCCCGCCCCACATTTAAACTGAAGTCTCCTGTTAATTAAATAAGGCAGATGATACTGATACAATTTCTCTCACAAGATTCTTTCAACATGCTTTTTTCCTTGGTTTCAATATGACCATAAAGGAGAGAGGAAAGAGCTATCATATATATACATAGTATCTATTTCACATTCATAGTTTTCTATATGTTGCTTTCAATTCTTGCATCAACCTTTTGGGGCAACTATTAGACTATCTTAAAAAAATTAAGTATTGAAGGTCTGATTAAATGACTTGCAAAAAATGATAGTCAGTAGAAAGCTGAGTAGAACTTTGAACTCAGGTCTCTCAGCTTTGAACACTCACATTTGCCTCCTGTACGTCTTACCCCAACTCACACAGGGAAGGTATTTTACATAAACATATTGGTGTCAATTCTTAGATACAAAAGCAAACCCAAATCATAATGACCTCCTTAAAAAACACCATTTCCTGCTTCAGCTAGAGCCACCAATCACAGAAGAAAACATTAAAATAAGGTAATCTTTGGCTAATAACTAAATCTCAATCACAGAAGAAAACATTAAAATAAAGTAATCTTTGGCTAATAACTAAATGATGTGTTGGTTGAATGTGCTTTTTCATTTTTTTGCATGATACTTAAATATCCATATCCAAAACAATGTACTAACTGCCAACTAATTTTAAGTATACCCGCTGGTCTGAAATACAAAGAGGTCGAACTAGAAGAGGCAAACCACTGCTTAAGTGTCATGGAATTACATAATTATGTTCATTGTGTTGTTTGTTTGCTTGTTTTCTGAGTTTATAAGACTATCATGACAAACTATGTCCACAGAGAAGAAGAATCATTACTTTGTTCATTTCCTCTTGTCAAAAGCAATCGGTAGACCACCTGTTATCAATATGGCTATTGCAAATTACTTAAATTATGTCTGGGCTATGGCAAACATTCTCATGAACATTTCTTTGATGAACTTGAAAATTCTTCTAAGGTTCTTCCCCTTGTTATTAACACCATTCTGCAGGGACACTGCAGCCTGGCCTGGATTTATAGATATTTTAGCCTTCATTCCCTCCTGTTGATGGAGTTCAGGGATGTGTGCCAAAACTCCATTTTCATTCTGACTTGCTTCAACCACAGGGAATCATTAGCTGCTGCTCTCAGAGCACTTACTGGAGAACCATTTGATAAAGAGGACCCTCACTGAATGGAAGAGCTAATGGACCTCCAAAGTGACAGAGGAAAGCACTAACTGGGATGGTCCTATTATATTGTAGAAATGTCGTTACACAATGACCAATCAATTCTCTTAAAAATGGAAGCTTTTATTTCAAAACCAACTCAGAGAGAGCCAGTCATAATAGGTAGAAAACACTACTCTTAGGGTTCCCTTCCCCCTTCTCAATGGCTGCCCTCACTCCCCAACTCCTATCAGCATGTCAGATTGTGACACAGGCCATCAGTCCTGTTACCAAAGTATCACCCTGGGCAATGGTTGCTATTGGGCTGCCTTATTCTTTTTCCAGCAATTCCATATTTCAAGTGCTTCAAGTATCTTCAAGTGAATTGCTTGGTTGATTTCCAAAATGGTCAGTATAGGTCAAATTCTGCTCAAATGTTTCCTTTCCAAAGTTTTGAAAATCCATTTTTGCAGGAAGGCTGGTGAAACATTTAATGAGCTTCAATTCACAAGAGACACATCCTCTTTACTTGAATTTGGCCTTAAAACACATTTGGTCCATTCAATTGTGTAGCAATCTTTTCTATTACAATGGCTACCTCTTTTCACTCTAGTGCAATATATTATACATAGCACCATTGCCAAAAATTTTTAAATTTCTAAAAATGGCATAAAAATGAAAAGATCATAGAATATTCTGATTCTCTTCAGAATATTTTGATTCAAAGTGTTTCTGGTGACTTATTTTCCTTCTTTATCCAGCTTCGTTTCTATAAGGTGTATCTATCTTTTATTAAATCCAATGTTTTTAATGTTTTCAAAACATGACTTCAACATGAGAAAGAATTATTATAAAAAGTACCAATGTAGTATTAATAAAAGAAGGAACAGACACATTCAAATAGACTTAGTAGTGCTTAATCTGAAAGCACTTAAAGTTCTCTTATCAGCTTAATAATAGTGAATTACAATGATTTTACAGAGACAGGGACACTATCCATATTTCTTAATGGAAAGACTAGAGGCAGGAGTCAACTGTCTTAACCAGGTGTTACATAAATGAAATATATGTAATATAAATATAATAATATTTATATTATTATAAATATTATAAATAAATATATAAATAAATATGTAATATATTTCATTTATGTAATATAGAGACCTTAGAAAATTCACAAAGTTGAAAGAAGCAAATAGTTGTAAACTATCAATCTTTTTAGTTGTTTTTTTTTTTTTTTCCAGAATTAGGATTCTACTGTATGTTCAAGTTTGCAATTTCATATTAAATTTTTATACCTAACATGACATAGTGACCGTTGGATATCCTCAAAATACTGTGAAAATTCATCCAATGTACAAATATATTCTAATTTATATAGACATTTAAATTCATAATTTCAGACTTATTAAAAATTTTTGCTATTACAGATAAAAATGTGGTGAGCATCCCTATAAATAAATCTTCACAAGCATGTATGTGGGTTGGACACTTATGCCTGTAATCCCAGCACTCTGGAAGGCTGAGGCAGGTGGATCATGAGGTCAGGAGATTGAGACCATCCTGGCTAACATAGTGAAACCCCGTCTCTACTAAAAAAATACAAAAAATCAGCTGGGAATGGTGGCGGGCACCTGTAGTCCCAGCTACTTGGGAGGCTGAGGCAGGAGAATGGCGTGAACCTGGGAGGTGGAGCTTGCAGTGAGCCAAGATGGCACCACTGCACTCCAGCCTGGGCGACAGAGGAGACTCCATCTCAAAAAATAAAAAGAAAAGAAAGAAAGAAAAGAAACACTCTAAGGCTTTTAAAACATACTAAAATATTACCTACAAAAAATATATTTAACAAACTGCACTCCCTCAAGTAGCATTTGAGGACATGTGTTTTCACAGCCCCCTTGACAAACTGGGTACAGTAGTCACTTTAAAAAATCTTTAAATAAAGGATAGGGAAAAAAATACCTAATTTGCATTTCTCTGTGAGGCTGAGAATATTTGTTTGCTGCTTATCTGTATTTCTCTTTAGGAAGATTATGTTTCTCCCCTTTGTCCATTTCCCTATTGAGATTTTAATGTTACCCCTTGATCTACGTGACTTCTTTGGGGTTTTAATTTTTTGCCATATTTGTTATTCAGTTTCCTCATAGCTTGTCTTTTAATTTTGTTTCTGATTTATGATATTCAGATAAAAAACAATGCTATGTCAAAGTTGTTATTTTTTGCCTTCCATTGCTTTTATTTGTTCACAAGGTCCTTACAATTGCTGACACAAATAAATACGTAATTTTATTTATTATTTTCCTTAGGCTTTATTTGTTTATTACTTTAACTTTTGAAATCATTAGTATACTTTTGGTATAGAAAGAGGGGTCAACATACACTTCTGATACTATGTACCTGATAGTCAATCATTAATTGAAAAATCGTTCCCTCATTTTCCTCTGGTTTATGAATCAATCCTTGTTCTATACTAAGTCCCACAATATACCACAATCTGTTTGCACTAATTAGCCTGTGGATGGTCTGTGGATTTATATTTTGAGCTGGCTATAGTAACTCACACTTGTAATCCCAAAATTTTAGGAAGCTGAGGCAGGAGGATCACTTGAGGCCAGGAGTTGGAGACCAGCCTGGACAACCTAATGAGGCCCCATCTCTATAAAAAGAAATAAAAATAAAAAAATACAGAAATTATCTGTGCATGGTGGTGAGTGCCTGTAGTCCCAGCTACTCAGGAGGCTGTGCAGGGAGAATGGCCTGAGCTCAGGAAACTGAGGTTGCAGTGATTCAAGATCACACCACTGTACTCCAACCTGAGTGACAGAGCAAGCCTTCCTCTCAGAAAAATAAATATATACATACACACACATACATATAGATAGATAGATAGATAGATAGATAGATAGATAGATAGATAGATAGATA
>NC_045442.1:78427709-78428395 GCF_002776525.5 Piliocolobus tephrosceles | reverse complement strand
ATAGATAGATAGATAGATAGATAGATAGATAGATAGATAGATAGATACACATTATATTTTGAATTTAGGAAAATCTATTTTCTCTATTTCTTGTTCTTAAAAAATCCGGCCGGGCGTGGTGGCTCATGCCTGTAATCCCAGCACTTTGGGAGGCTGAGGCAGGTGGATCACAAGGTCAGAAGATCGAGACCATCTTGGCTAACATGGTGAAACCCCATGTCTATTAAAAATACAAAAATTAGCCGGGCATGGTGGGAGGCCAAGGCAGGAGAATGGCTTGAACTCAGGAGGCAGAGTTTGCAGTGAGCCAAGATCCTGCCACTGCACTCTAGCCTGGGCGATAGAGGGAGACTCCGTCTCTTAAGAAAAAAAAAAAAAGGTCCGGGAGTGGTGGCTCAAGCCTGTAATCCCAGCACTTTGGGAGGCCGAGACGGGCGGATCACGAGGTCAGGAGATCGAGACCATCCTGGCTAACACTGTGAAATCCCGTCTCTACTAAAAAATACAAAAAACTAGCCGGGCGAGGTGGTGGGCGCCTGTAGTCCCAGCTACTCGGGAGGCTGAGGCAGGAGAATGGCGTGAACATGGGAGGCAGAGCTTGCAGTGAGCTGAGATCCGGCCACTGCACTCCAGCCTGGGCGACAGAGTGAGACTCCGTCTCAAAAAAAAAAAAAAAAAAAAAAAAA
>NC_045442.1:78404596-78427609 GCF_002776525.5 Piliocolobus tephrosceles | reverse complement strand
AAAAAAAAAAAAAAAAAAAAAAAAATCCTTCTGTCAAGTTTTTTTTTTTGTTTTTTTTTTTTTAATTAAATTGCTTTATAATTTCTAAGTACTGGTACCACAAATGTTTCTTGAAGAATTGGAATAACAAAATTACAAAGAAACAAACGTATCCCCCACTTTCAACACCTCCCTTTTCTGGGATTTTATTGTTTTTTTTTTTTTTTTTTTTTGAGCATGTACTTTCAGGATTTCTATCACAAATAGTTTGGTAATTGTGTACCTATTGTTCCTTGAGAAGAAAACAGAAATGTGTCGGAGTATGGTCTACTTTCACAACATAGAAAACTATTTGATGCAGTTTATTATAGGATTATAATTTTTTTAATCCAAGAAATACAATTTTAATTTCTTTCAGATTTAAATGTCTAATCTTTTGAGACATATAAAAATAAACTATTGAAAAAGCTAGGGTCACACACAAGCCTTTATACTACCACTCAGATCTATTAAATGGCATCTTATCTAACCTGAAACAAAATCCAGTAACTACTATGTCATAAAGATACTCCTTGTAGTATGTCAGTCACTCTGAAGTATTTTGCTTTTCAAAATTTCCTAATGGTGAAGTATTTTTCTTACTCCAAACACATTATGAAGCACTGCGTCATTTAATTTTTAAATTCATTTCTGTATTTATTCAACAGTATCTTCATGATAGGAGGTGCTCAGTAAACATTTGTTGAATAGGAGAATGACTGAAACATACTACTTAAATAGAGTGCTGTACAAAATGGCACATTATTAATAACTACGTTGGAATTTTTAGAATTTTAGAACAAATGTAAGCCTTTTATTTGCAGCAAAGCTTGAGAGATGAATAGCAGGCACATGTGATGTGTGATTTATTCATACACACTAGTAGGAGATTTATAGGCATCTATTAACCTACTCGAGCTCCAATTTTGTCTTAGGCTAGTCTTTTGTCATGATTAGCTATGTTGTGAGTCTATGTTAAATAACAGGCTGTCTGTACTGAAATATGCAAGAAATATGAAGACAGAAGGCCAAAATTATTAAATATGTACATCATTTCATTTAAACTATATATATATATATATACATATCTGCTTATGTGTGTTACAAAAATTAGAGATGTACATGCATATGCATAAAAGCAAAGGATTTTTCTTTTATGGACATGAGATTCACTGTTATGGACTGAATGTATCTACAAAAATTAAAATCCCTACATGAAGTAAACTCCAGTTCCTCAGAATGTGATCATGTTTGGAGAAAGGTCTTCACAGAAGTAATGAAGTTAAAATAAGGTCATGAGGATGTGCTCCAATCTAATATGCCTGATGTCCTTAGAGGAAATTTGGAACACACACACCTACAGAGGAAACATGATGAGAAGATACATCTCCTTGACCATCTACAGGCCAAGGAGAGAGGCCTGAAAAGGAATCAACTCCGAACACAAACACCTACAGAGGAAACATGATAAGATACATCTCCTTGACCATCTATAAGCCAAGGAGAGAGGCCTCAAAAGGAATAAACTGCTGACACCTTTATGTTGGACTTCTGACCTCGGGGACTGTGAGAAAATAAATTTCCATAGTGAAGCCACCCAGTCTGTAGCACAATGTTACAGCAGTCCTAGCAAATTAACACACTCATGAAGTACTGAAATATACAGCATGGTCAAACGACGAAAAAGAAGAATTACTTTGTTCTCCCGATAGTCTCAGTTTTGGAAAAGATGAATCATCTCAGCCTGCATACTGTGGTGGGACCTGATCCAATTCTTCCTCCGGGGAAAACACCATCAAAGAAAGCTACTGCTTTAGCCAATGCTTCTGATTCATCTCTTCTTTAATTGATTACAAATTCAAACATAATTGATTGCATTGCCCACTTCCAAATGATAATCTCATTAGATTGATCAAGGTAACTGTAACATGGTTGAGGAGCTAAAAGGGCTTGCATGCACATCACACTTTGAAGGAGTTGTTCATTCCTAGATTTTCCCTTAAGGTCTTAATAACACTTGTGTGCTTTGTGTCCATACGTTCACAGTCACAAAAAAATATGAGAAAGGAGGAGTGTGGAGAGGAACAATCCCCACTCCCCTTCTTCCCCAACCCAGGTTTGCAGAGCATAGCAATAGGGTGCAAATTTTGCAACTCGGGTAAATGCAGTGGCACTGCCAAAGTCATATATGAACACCACATGTCAGGGGTGAGGAAAGGTCACAGTTCTATTTGTCCTGACACAGGACATATGGTAACTTTTACAGAGCTCTCCTACCATATCATGTATCTGTTCTTCCAAACCTGTGCCATTGCTCAGTGTGGCAATACATCTTCCCTGTGGACTAAACCTGGCTCTTGGATCCAGGCAGCTTCTGCCGACATGGCAAGTTCTAAGTTTGTAACTATACGATACATTTCTCTACATCATCTCAGGGAAACAACATGGGAATCGAGTTTTATAACAGTAATAGAAAAAAGTCATAATTTTCCATGCCTTATGATTCCAAATAATTAATTTGATAACTGTGTCATATGAGAAGAGCAAATAAAGAGAAGAAAAGGGGTGTGGATATATATGATCACTGATGCATATACAATTGCAAAGAAAAACAAATTACCAGGGTAATACTTGAAGTGAAAACTTGGTAAGAAATATTTTTCAGATGTTAATTTGATTCTTCTATGGAGTCTTAAAGCTGTAGTGTCTATAAGTGCACTCTTTATCCCCCCTTGTTTTTACTTTTAGCAGTTACATAACCTCGTGTCTCTAAAAACCAATTAAACACCTTCCTGATCTCTACTGGGAGTTTTCCCCCAAGTAGTTCTCTACTTAGACTATAACAGGACTGCCATTTCATTTACAACTTCTTGCTGGAGAGTGTTTCATCAGAGGTGTTAAGAGAAAGTATTGAAATTAATAAAGGAGGGCAGAAACAAAATAAAATGCAGTTTTCTCTGGACACAGTTAAAGTCTCTGGGGTTGGTTCACAAATAAACACTGAGATTCTAGATCTTAGATGAGCAGTTTGCTTCTCCTGCCACAGTCAGCAGGTTCTCAAGAACAGATTATTTCTGAGTACTAGGATATATGCCTAAGTTCCACATCATAAATATACTCTTCTAAAGTGTGTAAATAATTATTTCCATTAACTTTGCAGATCTAAAGGTAAATCTTCGTTCGCTTGGTCAGGTAAAACTTAAACCATGACTACTTTGTTTCCGTTTTGTCCTTGCCCTTTCCAAATTAAAACTCCCAATTCTGCTATTCAAACGGTGGGACTGTGTGTATCCCGGACATGACACATTACAGATGCTGCCAGCACCCTCCACCCCCAGGCCTTACAGAGGGCCTGCCCTTTCCACCAGTGTCCTCAGTGGCTTACCGACAGTGTTTATGGGATCCGGTCAGGGTTTCGATCACAAAGCACTCGCCATCGTTGAGACAGTATGCAAGGTCCTTGTCTCGGCAGGGTTTGAAGTGCTCGGATCGCTCTGTGGAATACGTCGTTGCATCTGTCAGGGAAAGCACAGAGGGAAATGCTGTCAGCAGTACATTCTGACACCAACAACTCCTGTCACTGGCCCTGGATCTCTGTATGGAGGCCTTCTCATGGGCTGTGACCTCTGGGACTCTAGACAGACAGCTCCAACCCTCCATGGTACTGACCAAATGCAGCTGGCTGTAACCACTGTATTCAATTGTCTTATTTCTCCAATAAATTTTAACTATTGGAGTCACTGTGGAGAAGCCCCATTTGAGGACACATAAACACTAAAAGCTTAATGATCCTGAGCCAAACACCCCAAATCCACCCTCATTGATTTTAGTTTTAACAAACATGTTGTATGAAGGATTGAAACAACATTCCCTTCCCTTTATTGCTGCCAAATATAATTAAACATGTGATCAATGTATATTGTGACTATTCTGTAGAATCCAATGTCAGTTTGGGGGATTTTTTTTTTAGTTACAGCTATAATTGGCTAATAGCTAAGCCAATTATTCTTTTACTTTCTCCTTTTATTATGTAATTAAAATGCAAATGTTCTAAATTCTGAACCAGATTCTCAAATATGAAGAATGTTTCTGGTAAATATTTAACAGGACCAATTATTGTCATTTTTTAGCATTATCTTAAACATGCATTTTTAAAATCATAATTACATACATTTTCAAATTAAGTTATACATCAATATCTGCATCCCAAATACGAGACTAACCATAAATATATGCTATCTACAAGATACAGACTCTATTACCACATGTAGATATTATTCTAATTACAGAGTTTTAAGCAACTAACTATTAGCACCAATTCCACTGTAACATTCAACAAAAAATATACTTAAAAAGTCAAAGAAGAAAAAATTATTCAGCACTTAAGCTTTTAATTTCCTTTACAGATATTTAGATTAATAATAATATTCAACAGCACAGGATATTACACCAGCTTATTAACCGCCCTTGTTTGAATGTGTCTCCTAAATTCCATGTGTTGGAAACTTAATCCTCAAATTTTTATGTTGATGATATTTGAAGATGGGGCCTTTGGGAGGTAATTAGGAATAGATAAAGTCATCACGGTGAGGCCCCCATGATGGAACTGTTGGCTGTTTAAGAAGAGAAAGAAGGACTGATCTGACATTCTCTTGCCCCATCCATGCGATGCCCTGCACTGCCTCAGGGCTTGCAGAGAGTCCTCACCAGCAAGAATGCCCTCAGCACATGCAGCCCCTTGACCTTGGACTTCTCAGCCTACAAAACTGTAAGAAATAAATTTATTTTATTTGTAATTTACCCAGCTTCAGGTATTCAGCTAAAGCAATAGAAAATGAACTAAGACAGTAAATGAAGGTCACAATGAGCTTCTTCCCTGATTATCGTCACAACTGATGGTGAGTGATCGTTTTAAAAGGAAACTCACCCCTATCTCTCCCACATCTAAAAATCCTCATGGGGCTCTCCTGTGGGAATAACTTTAAAATCCATAGTAGGGCAAACCAGGGCATGGGCCATCTATATGTTTATCTGCCTGATGGTCTCTTCTTGCATTCTAAAACTTTATGCAACCTAATTTTCAACTATCACTCTATTTTCTCAAAATACCAAGAACTGTCACACTGCTCCTTCTTCCCAGACCTTCATTCTTTGTTGAGGACACCCAGAAATCCTCAGAACTTAGATGATCTCATCTTGTGCCTCCCAGTGCCTCTTACCACTTTCCTCACTGCATTCAAAACTGCAAGTAATCCTTTCTTTGTTTTATCTGTTCTTTTCCTCTGTAACGTCTTTGAGGGCTGGCATGGAGGCTTGATAAGAATTGGTGCTCATAAAAATATCTTCAAAATATCTGATCTCTCTAACATCAATAATTAAATGCTATAAATGAAAGCTATAATTAAAAACCTCATTACAATTTTATGAAATTTAATGCATTTTGTACAGCAAAAAGTGAAATATAATTTAACATTTATGTTATCATTTTAGTATTCTTTTTGTAATATTGATAAAGACTGCAAAAGCAAGGCATTCAGATTCACACAGACCCTCACACATATGTTACTCATATTCCATGAGCACTGAAATAAACCACTATTGATGTTGCAATGGGAACTTGTTTTCTACTTCAAAATATCTGCTTGTTAATACTTTGGCACAAAATAAAGGCTCTGCAAAACACACACATTTTCCATCTTGCAGGAGATTCTCTACAGTAAAGATCTGTTATTCAAGACAGTATGTGATAAACAGTCACACAGAATCAATCTCTCTATGGGAAATATTTAAAATTCAAGAGCTCTGAGGAAAAAATTCAATATGAAACCGTGCACAGTTGACTGCTACTCTGGCTGCTGAAGTATATTAACTCATGATCAGTTAGTTAACTTTTCCTTTAATTTCTTATTATCCATTTATTGATATTCACTGATCATGCTTCTAAGAACAGCTTTTCATTAACATAATCTACAGCATAAAAAGTGAGATCCTTATTTTATAATCAGTGGTTTTAACAAGCTACAGACTTCAAGTGCAATACAATGGCAAAGCAATTACAATCAATTAATTTCCATCTGACAACTGCTGTCTCTAGTGGTTACCGCCTCATTCTACCAACCGATTTCTCCATCATGTTATCATCTATCAGCACATTACAGAGGATCAGAGACCCAAGTAAATGGCTCTGCAAAAGTCTGGGGTGGGAAAGCTCAGATATCAGGCTTAGCATGTACTGAGGCTTTCCATTTCCACAGCTTAAAGAATCCCCAAATTAATTTAAAATACTCATGCTTAACCTTCACAATGACTTTACTGAATTCAAAGAAAACATCATTATTATAATTTTTAAATGACAATATAATAAACAATAAAACATTGGGTATGATCATTCTTTAAGTAAATAACTGCAATTATCAATACATTTGAAACCTTAGAATGTACCTAAGCATTTTACTATCTGTTATCTATATAGTATTATTACCTGAAATCACAGAGGCATTGGGTAGGGTAAGTGTAATTCATCATCAGGCGAAATTTTATTCTTGAAAGTCATGCAAAAGATGTGTATGGAAATATAGGCAAATTCTGGACCCTTAATAAAATCACTAGGTTGCTATGCTAACTCTAAGACCACCTACCTAGATCTTTGTTGAATGAATAATAAGCATACTATGTCTAAGTCACTCTTATTCAGGTTTTCTATTACTTACAACCAAACAAAGCCTAATAAAGAGATGCTAATAATTTTGGATGATATCCTCCTATATTGGTAGATCTGATTAAAGTGCATGTATGTATTCATACATCTATTTAATTTTCAACATATAAGATATACTACAAAGCACATAAAATACAACATAAATAAGAATGAGCCAAAAAAAAAAAAAAACAACTATAAGGTGCAATTCTTTATTTTCTTTCTGTGCCCTAAGGTGGCATAGTGTGCTCTACCATATCCAGCTGAGTGTTTTATTCTGAAGAACGAACATGGAACATTTGTGAGAATGAGAACGTGGATAAGATCTAATGCCAAACTATAAAAGTTATGACCCTAAACAACCTTGGTGTATCTTTGTAATCAGATATAAAACTCTCATCTGTGAGCAAATTCAACACTTTTGGAAGCTTGTTTATATTTTTTAAAGCTACGCCACTTTTAAGACAGTCCAATACACTAAGCTAGCTATAGTATATGGTACTATTTTGGCATGTACTTAATCAAACTTCTGTTTCTAGGAATGTAATTTGGTAAATAATTTGTTACAGAGCTATTGCCTTCAAAACAATTATATGGATGAAGATTTCTGTAAGTAAACAGGAGGGGCCTAATGTTCCTGTGAATTCCAATTTATATTTCAAGGCTTTCTTTATGTTCCCTTATTCCAGAGTGGGCCTTGCTATCATACGTCATTCTCTCCACATTCATCAGCTTCTGAAGCTCCCATATGACTGGACCATGAGCTTGCTTCCATGGAGCAGAGAAGTCTTCACATCTTTAATGCACGGGCTTATTGAGGGCTTGACACAGAGAGGCATAGAATAGGTATTTATCTATATAGTATTACACAGATAGAAACTTTGGTCGGGTGTGGTGGCTCACACTCATAATCATAGCACTTTGGGAGGCCAAGGAGGGTGGATGACCTGAGGTCAGGAGTTCCAGACCAGCCTGGCCAACATGGTGAAACCCTGCCTCTACTAAAAATACAAAAAATTAGCCAGGCATGATGGCAGGCACCTGTATTCCCAGCTCCTTTGAGGCTGAGGCAGGAGAATCACTTGAACCCATGAGGTGGAGGGTGCAGTGGTGCAGTGGGCGGAGATTGCACCATTGCACTCTGGCCTGGGCAACAAGAGGGAAACTCCATCTAAAAAAAAAAAAAAAAAAAAAAAAAAAAAAAAAGAGGACAACTTTTTATATAGCATTTTTCTACTTGTTAGTGTTAAAAAGTGGTATCAGAGGCCAGGCACTCAGGCTCACATCTGTATCTCAGAACTACAGGGACCAAGGTGGGAGGATCACTTGAACCCAGGAGTCTGTGACCAGCCAGGACAACATAGGGGGACCCCATCTATATAAATAATAATAATAACAAATTAGTCAGGCATGGTGGCACATGGCTGTGACCCCAGCTACTCAGAAGGCTGAGGTGGGAGGATCACCTGAGCCCAGGAGGTCGAGGTTGCAGTGAACTGGTATTGTGCCACTGCACCCCAGCCTGTTTGAGGCAGGGCTGAGTGAGGCCCTGTCTCAAAATAGAAAAAAAAAAAGTGTTATAGTGAACAAAAACTCTATTTTAAAAATATCTGGGAAGCGAATTAAGTTAGGATATAAGAAGGGCTCCAAAACACCTTAGGGAAAGAGCACAGAATTTCATTAAAGGAGGGAAAAATCAGCTCAGCAGCATGGAGGACAAAGGAGGAGAAAACAAAGCAAAACAATTGGAAAGGATTCTCCAGAAAGGAGGGACAGGAAGAATAAAGGGGTGTTAGGATTAAGATGAGCAGAGATTGCGCCGAGAAAGGGTTTTCCAAGCACCATGACCAAGGTCTAGGGATCAGTTTAAGGAAGTACTACTGCTGACATTAGAAATAGTACCCCATCACTTGGGGCCATAGGAACTGTGCAATTAGCTGGATCACTCATCTGGCACTTGTTATATGTAGTTTATATGTTTTCTTTTTTTTTTTTTTTTTTTTTTTAATGTTTTGGTCTCTATCCCCAGGGAGGTCAGCAGGGAGAGTGCTTTGCTTTTAAGTTTTCTATTCTTTCCACATCATGTAGCATACATAGTAAGTAATCAGCACAGTAATTAAATGCACAGTGAGAGGTGGTGGTGGTTAATTCATTAATAAAGGCAAAAAGGGAAGAAAATGTTGGGTTGGAAGACAGAAATCCCCGCAGATTTTGCAATTAAAGTTAATTTATTAATGAATTAAAACGATGACTGGTTTCCCCCTTAAGTACTGAATTCAACCTGAATATTACTTATGGAGGTTTCTGTGTTGCCGGCACAATGTAGCACACTGTGGGAACACGTATTTTGTTGCAGGAACAAGAGTACTAAATTGGTTATTACAGTTAATAATTGCATGAGATAGTCAAAGGAAGGGAGAGCTTAATTCAGGCTACAGTTATCTCTGAGGGTTTCTTAAACTGTTGGCATTGGAGCTGGGCTTGAATATGTGTGATTGAATTGGCACAGGAAAAGGAATCCCGGATGGGAAAAGCAAGGTCACCCCCTACTCCCCGCCACAAAAAACAAACAAAAACAAAACAAAACAAAACAAAACACAAAAGCAGAAAAACATTGAGACTCAGATTAGATCCTAAATAAACTCTTCACACTCCTGGCTTAAAAATGTCAGATTTCCTCTTTATCCACTAGAGTTGGGCAGTCGGACGCGCCACTACTTTGCAGCGGTTTCGGGCGGGCGACGCATGCAGCAACAGGAACCCAACCCCGGCTGACCTTGAGTTCCAGGAGCTTGTTTCTTATGTCCGCGGAAGTGCAGCGGCCTCAATTCTTAGTGCAGAAAAATAACTACACATGGGCAAAGGAGATCCTAAGAAGCCGAGAGGCAAGATGTCATCATATGCATTTTTTGTGTAAACTTGTTGGGAGAAGCCTAAGAAGCAGCACCCAGATGCTTCAGTCAACTTCTCAGAGTTTTCTAAGAAGTGCTCAGAAAGGTGGAAGAGCATGTCTGCTAAAGAGAAAGGAAAATTTGAAGATATGGCAAAGGCGGACAAGGCTCTTATGAAAGAGAAATGAAAACCTATATCCCTCCTAAAGGAGAGACAGAAAAGAAGTTCAAGGATCCCAATGTACCCAAAAGGCCTCCTTCGAGCTTTTTCCTGTTCTGCTCTGAGTATCCCCCGCAAACCAAAGGAGAACATCCTGGTCTGCCCTTTGATGATGTTGCAAAGAACCTGGGAGAGATGCCGAATAACACTGCTGCAGGTGACAAGCAGCCTTATGAAAAGAAGGCTGCGAAGCTGAAGGAAAAAAAGGAAAGGGATACTGCTGCATATCGAGCTAAAGGAAAGCCTGATGCAGCAAAGAAGGGAGTTGTCAAGGCTGATAAAAGCAAGGAAAAGAAGGAAGAGGAGAAAGATGAGGAAGATGAAGAGGATGAAGGAGATAAAGATAAAGAAGATGAAGATGATGATGAATCAGTTGGTTCTAGTGCAGTTTTTTTTTCTTGTCTGTAAAGCATTTAAACGCCATGTACACAACTCATTCCTCTTAAAGAAAAACAATTGAAACGTAAGGCTATGTAAGATTTATTTTTAAACAAACAAACAAAAAAAGTCACATTCCTCAAGCAGGTTTTTCTTTTTTTCCTCTCCCATAGAGTTCACGATATGACGATTCTCTAAGAAAAGGTAAGAATCTGGCAATGCAATCTAAAAGCTTTTGGGATTAGCAAACTACCTTTACAAGCCAGAAGCCATTTAAATATGGTTGTTGACTCCAGCAGCCTCTTCTGTAGGAATACTGTAAATGAAACCTGCTGCCATATATTAAAATTTTCTGTAGAATCTGTCATTTATCAGGCACCCAGGAAGGCACACTGGCATGAGACTGAGTTATAAAATATTTAATGGTAAAGGGAAATTGCAAGAAGAATGCAGTGGTGTTTGAAAGGGAAAACAAACCATTTCTCAGCTGGCAATAGGCAAAGATAGCTTTCTCCCTGCTGCCAAAGATCAGACAATTGTTCACTTTGCTGGCATGGGAGAAATGGGGAGTATAGGGTGAGGATTTTAAAAGTTCAATTGATTCGTGGGGCTACTATGAGAACTGACAGTTCTTGATGTATCCCAGAGCCGTTAATTCTTGCAGCAAATGTAGAAAGGGCCCTTGTTAAAGTTGTATGACATATCTGCCACGTTGCAGTTTGAAATCCTGCTTTTAAAAACTGTTTCAGCTATTTAAACCTGAATGGGACATAGCTTGTTCAATGGAAATGCATTTCTTTGGGAACTGCAGAGTTTATGCTCAACTGAATGTATTTCCTTTAACCAGCATGCGAACACATGCATATTACAAACTGCTTTGAACTATGATAATAATAACAGCATCTACCATCACTGGAGCCCTTGGCATACACTAGGCTCTGTGCTATGTGCTTCGTAGATGCTATCTCTGCACCCCACATCGCTTTCCTGAAATGGCCTATTTTTTGTTACTAGCTATCTCTAAATCCAATAGTGGTTTTTGTTTGTTTGTTTGTTTTGTTGTTGTTTTTTTTGTATCTCATTGAAATTCTCAAAAACAACTGACACTCATAACCACTCTTGCCTTTGTGAAAACCCTTCTTTCCTTGGAATCTATGTTATCATATAGTCTTGATTTTCCTCTTGACCTTTGACTTTCACCAACTTAGTATCATCTAATCTATATTTAAATGCTGGATTACTTAAAGACTGGCTTTCAAATAACCCCAAGCATATACTTAATACCATGCTAAGTGTTTTCCTTTAGCTGTCTTTTTTTTTTTTGAGACGGAGTCTTGCTCTATCGCCCAGGCTAGAGTGCAGTGGCACGATCTCGGCTCACTGCAAGCTCCACCTCCCGGGTTCACGCCATTCTCCTGGCTCAGCCTCCTGAGTAGCTGGGACTACAGGTGCCCGCCACCGCGCCCGGCTTATTTTTTGTATTTTTAATAGAGACGGGGTTTCACTGTGGTCTCGATCTCCTGACCTTGTGATCCGCCTGCCTCGGCCTCCCAAAGTGCTGGGATTACAGGCTTGAGCCACCGCGCCCAGCCTAGCTGTCTTTTTTGACCTTAAAACAACACTATGAATTTGCGCTATTTGTATTATTATTACTATTATTTTTACAAATAATAGAGATTGAGTCTTTGCTTACTTTGTTTACTTCATTGACCCAAGGGTTCATGGCTCTCACCTGGGAGCTTCTGAACACAAACCAATGCAGCTTGACTGACTCTGTTATACTGTTTCCCATAGGTCACATTTTTATTTCCATTCTTTCTTTCTTTTTTATTTATTTATTCTCTAGGTGAGTGCTATTCCCAGGTGGTACTCAAATTAGCAGCATCAGAACCATCTCTGAGTGAGTATATTAGAAATGTAAAGCATGGACTCCATCCATGACCTACTGCACCAGAGACACTGGAGGTGGGTCCTGGATGTTGCTTTCGAAAACTGCTTGATTTTACACATCCAGCTCACAGGTTTCTCTGAATTCCAGTCTGCCTATCTCTTCCCTCTTGATGGACCTTCCAAAAGCACCTCAGAATTTGCTTAAAGAAAATGGAACTCTTGCTCTTCCTCAACAAACCTGCTCTTCCTTTAGCAATCCCAGTCTCAGTTAATGTGACACCACCGATCCCATTGCCCAGGCCAGAAACCTAGTAGCCATTCTCTTGATCCTGCGTGTGCAATCACCAAATACTCTTGATTCTAACTCCTAAATATCTTTTGAATCTACCACTTCTTTCCATCTCATCTTAACTGGAATATTCCTTACAGACCTGTCTGTGCACATGCTAGCCACCCTAAAATGAATTATTTACAATAAAATCTGTTTCCATAATATATGCAAAAAAAAAAAAATAAACATAGCAATGGGTCACTGCTGTTCAGATAATCATGTCATGGCTTATCTAGGCTCTTATGATGAAGACCAAAATCTTACCAAGCCCTCTGTGTCTCTCACTCCTCATCTCATACATAATAACTGCCCCCCACTTTCAATACACAAGCCACAATTGTTCAAATGTCCCAGGTCCCCTCAGGCCTTCGCACATGCTTCGCTCTGCAGGTTGCCACTTTTACCCCAACAATCCCACAGTTGTCCACAGATTTCATCCAGAGAACATACTATAAGACAGAGAAAACTTCAGCAAAAATAAATTCCCATTGGATATTTCTGTTCTCTACAAAACTCTCTATAGTGTTGCCCAGTAAAGGCTTTCTTCTCTGGGGACTTTTCATCATTTAGGTCACAGAACTACACCCCTCTCTTTCTGCTCTTTGGCTCTCATTCTTTCAATCAGAGCTATGACTGCTACTCATAGTCTTGAGCCACAGATAACACACATGTCTGGGAAGCCTAGCCTTTGAGATGATTTATCAAAGTCTAACAAAAATGAGACTTACCCTATGGGATACTCTCAAACTTGCTACTAGAAATAATAACCTTCATTATTTCCATTTGTTTATTCCATAAGCCATATGCTTCTGGAAGATACAAACATGTTTTATATCTATGTGTGTGTGTGTGTGTGTGCATGTATGTGGGTATACGTATTCCTAATAACTAATTCATCACCTGCTATCCAATAGTTATTCAATAAATACTTATTGAATGAATATCCTCACACTAACCCTAAATTATGGACTTTTATCTATTGTAGATGAGATTTTCAGTATACCCATAGAGACTTCATTCCTTCTAACAAAACAGTCTCCCTGGGAGTTTGAACTACTCTATAGGCTAAGAAAAGCAGGAGTACATTAAGGATTAAATGCTATGTAGAAGTGAAGACAATTGCTAACCGAGTGGCCTAAAAATCCAATATGCTGGAAGACTGTAGTAGGGCTTGCTATTGACAGAGAAGGAGCAAACACTTACCTCACATAGGTCAGAAGTGCATACTTATACTTTTTCATGGGTGTACAGTGGCCTTGTCTCTGCCTCATTCCATAAAAATTCATGAAGTAGGTTGGTTGACTATTGTGTGTGCTTATTTAGAAATATTATGATCTGGATTACAGTGGGGTCATTTTCCACTTGCTCAAATTTTACCTTACTTACACATAAGCAGTGAGCAGCATGTACACAGAAACCCCAATACTTTCTGCTAAGAAAAGAACATGGCCATTTGTAGATGGATCTTAAACTTCAAAGAGAACTGAGTCTATGTTCGTGGGACCCTTTTCATGCTTCTCCAGCACAGACAGACCTCAGCTAACAGACTGAATCTATCTTCTGAGTCAGGTGCATTGGGAAACTTGAAAGAGATGCCACCATAGACTTGAATTACATGGCTCTCCTTCTTCTGACAACATGTTTCCTAAGCAATTTTCTAACTGAAATTTGATTTCCAGCATTAATCTGGATGCTATCCATGGTGGGGATGGTGTTCCATTCTCTACAACATCTTTATTTCCCAAATGTGTCTTTATATGAAACTTTTAGTGGATAAAAGTTTCTCACACATAGCAACAGCCTCCTGTCTGGTCTCCCTGAACCTCACACTGGTTTCTACTACTTACTCAAGAGTTAACACACCCACCTCAAGAGCACACGTGAGCTCTCTTCATCTTGTGGCTAAAACTCCATTGGGTCTTCATTACACAAGATTAACAAACACTTCCTAGCTTATTCAGCAATTCCCCACACAAGCCATCAGAGAAGGCTCCCTGGGACTGCACTTCCTAATCTCTCTCTCACACACTCCTTGAGCTCCAACAGTACTGGAACACATACAGCCACTTTTAGACTATGAATTTAAATGTGCTATTCCCTTTACGTTGTACACAGCTACATATCTCTGCCTAACAAATATTTTCTAATTGTTTCAGGTTTATGTGAAATGTAAGCACATACTGAAGTCTTCCCTAGCTCCTCAGGTTAGAAGTGGCTGAAAGTATTCAGAGCTCCAGGCACACTTCCTATTCATCTCTAATACTGTGACGATCATTCTGAATTGCAGTTTCACTGCTTACATGTTTGTTCTCCATCCTCTTCTCAAACTAGATTATGGGAACTTAGGGACCTAGCAAGTCAAACTCTGTGTCACCATAATTTATTACAAAGCCTGACACACAATAAATGCTTAATCCATCCTTTCTGTGACTAAGTATCATAATGGTTATAACAATGAAGATTATACCAACATCATAGGCATACACAAAACTTCAGAAGGATAAGGTAACAGCATCTTGTTGCTCCAAATCTGTAATAATGTTTTTGGAAATGAATGATGAAAAACATATCTATACTTCTGTGAACATACCTGAAGCTGACTAATAATCAAGAGTTTTTCTTTTTTTTTTTATGTTCATGGGTTCCATGTAAAAAATAAAGCAGTTTTTTAAAATGAAAATTAATGTGTTTGTTTATTAAAGAATTTTCTCCCACATCCAAATTTCTTGTCTGGAAAGTATGTATGGATGTGATGTTCAAAATATTTAATAAGTCATATGAAAATTAGAAGACTAATTAGAATAAATCTGTACAGCCATAAGAGAGAAGCAGGGTCCTGGAGGTCCCTCTGGGGCTATATGTTAATTCTTGTTTCTGGATTAACACTGAGGAGGTTTGGGAACCCAGGCATCCAGGGTGGCATAGGGGGACAATTTTCAGGGGGATTTGAGCAGTGGTTATTTACCACATAGAATAAAATTATTGTGATTTCTTAACAGTCAGTACAATTAATGAAGTGTACTGCTGTACATCAGGTCTACTTTCATCGTCTAAATCTGTCTTTAGTATAATTTGAAGTCAGGCATGTGATGCCTCCAGCTTTGTTCCAGTTGCTTAGGACTGCTTTGACTATTAAAGCCCTTTTTTGGTTCCATATGAATTTTAGGATTTTTTCTGTCTAATCCTGTGAAAAATGACATCGGTAATGTAAAGGAATGGCACTGAATATGTACATTGCTTTGGGCAGTATAGTCATTTTAATGATATTGATTCTTCAAATCCATGAGCATGGGGTGATTTTCCACGTGTTCATGTCATCTATGATTAGTGTTTTGTAGTTTTCCTTGTAGAGATCTTTCACTTCCTTCATTAAATATATGCCAATGTATTTTTTTTGTAACAATTTTAAAGGTGATTGAGTTCTTGATTTGGTTCTCAGCTCGATTATTATTATTGGTGTTTAGCAGTGCCACAGATTTTTCCATGTTGATTTTGTATCTTGAAACTGTATTGAAATCATTTATCAGTTC
This sequence comes from Piliocolobus tephrosceles, assembly GCF_002776525.5. Lineage (NCBI taxonomy): Eukaryota > Metazoa > Chordata > Mammalia > Primates > Cercopithecidae > Piliocolobus > Piliocolobus tephrosceles. The sequence continues at coordinate 78,411,654 of NC_045442.1, read as the reverse complement.
TTCATTCTGTAACATTTATCTATATGTCTTTTTTTTTATTCCAGTACCATACAGTTTTGATTACTATAGCATTGAGAGCCCTAGATTTGATAAAGCCACATACCTGTGACCAACTGACCTTTGATTAAGTCAACAAAAATGTACACTGGGGAGAGAACACTCTGTTCAACAAATGGTTCTCGAAAAATTGGATAACCATATGCTGACGAATGAAACCATACCCATATCTCTTACCATACACAAAAATTAACTCAAGATGAAATTAAAGACTTAAATGTAAGACTTGAAACTGTAAAAATCCTAGAAGAAAACCTAGGAAGACTTTACTGAACATTGGCCTAGGCAAAAAAAATTATGACCAAGTCCTCAAAAGCAAACATCAAAAAAACAAATATATAGGCTGAGGCAGGCAGATCACAAGGTCAGGAGATTGACACCATCCTGTCTAACACAGTGAAATTCCATCTCCACTAAAAATACAAAAAAATTAGCCAAGCATGGTGGCGGGCACCTGTAGTCCCAAGTACTCAGGAGGCTGAGGCAGGAGAATGGCGTGAATCCAGGAGGTGGAGGTTGCAGTGAGCTGAGATCACACCACTGCACTCCAGCCTGGGAGACAGAGCAAGACTCCATCTCAAAAGAAAAAAGAAAAAAATATATATATATATGAGTTAATTAAACTAAAAATCTTCCACACAGTAAAATAAATGATCAACACAGTAAACAGACAACCTACAGAATGGGAAAATATTTGCAATCTATGCATCTGACAAAGGGCTAATATCTGGAATCTACAAGGAACTCAACTCAACAAGAAAAATAAATAACTACATTAAAAAGGGTGCAAAACATGTAAACATACACTTTTTAAAAGAAAACATACAAGCAACCAATAAACATTTGAAAAACATTCTCAACATCATTAACCATCAGATAAATGCAAATTAAAACCACAGTGAGATACCATCTTACACCAGCCAGTATGGTTAATATTAAAAAGTCAAAAAACAACAGATATTGTGAGGATGTGGAGAAAAGGGAATGTTAATATGTTGCTGATGGGAGTGTAAATTAGTACAACCTTTATAGAAAACAGTATGGAGATTTATCCAAGAACTAAAAATAGAACTACCATTTGATCCAGTAATCCCACTACGGAGTATATACCCGATGGGAAAGAAATCATTATATCAAAAAGATATCTGTACTTGTATATTTTTGGCAGTACTATTCACAATAGCAAAGATATGGAATCACCTTAAGTATTTATTAATGGAGTGTGTGTGTGCATATATATAATATATATGGTATATGTATATATATACACACACATATATAACATAAATACCATATTCCATATATATATACACACACACACACATAACATACACATATACACACACCAGAAATACCATATACCATAAAGTACTACTCAGCCATAAAAAAGAAATCATATCTTTTGTGGCAAAAGATTTATGAAATCTAGGACTCTCAAGGCTTAATAACCAAAACACCATGGTACTGGTATAAAAATAGATATAGATCAATAGAACAGATTAGAGGAACTGGAGGCAATGAGCCTAAGTAAAATAACTCAGAGTAAAATATTTTATGTTCTTACTTATAACCTGGAGCTAAACAAAGGGCACATACACATGGACATATAGCAGTAAATAATATACAATGGAGACTACAAAAGATGGGAACATGGGAGGAAGGCAAGGGTTGAAAAACTATCTATTGGATTACCAAATCGTTTTTTGGGTGATGAATACACTAAAAGTCCAGACTCTACCACTATGCAAAATATTAATGTAAGAAAGCTGCACTTGTACTCCCTAAATCTATAAAAATAAAACAGATATATACATATAAAATAAATAAATCTGTCCTTAGGAATTATAGTTTTAACAATTCAAACCAGCAACCTTGGGATAAGAGAAACTTTAGAAGTCAGCATGCAATAATAATGCTTGGAATAAACCTATTAATACAATATAAATATCATTTTCATTTTACAGAAGAGAAACTGAACTATGGAGGGCCCGCACAGCAGTCTTATTATTTCACACTTCATCCATAGAAAGGCAGGGAAAAGCCGAAAAAGCCCAACTCCATAAAGAAATCTCTTTAATATTCTGCATTTCCAACCGGGCTGAGATTTGGCCTCTTTTAAGTTACATATATTCAAGCTTCTGCTTGTCAAACACTATTTATCACTCCAGAATAATAAACATAAGAGCAATTAGAAGTCACCATTTTTTGGTAGTTCATTCATCTTGGAACCCATCTACCCAACACCATTATTAAAAATATTTTTATTTTTAATTTTGGGGGGTACATAGCAGGTGTATATATTCAAGGGGTACTTGAGATGCTTTGATTCAGGTATGCAATGCATAATAATCACATCATGGCAAATGGGGTATCCATCTCCTCAAGCATTTATACTTTGTGTTACAAACAATCCTATTACACTCTTAGTTATTTAAAGTGTACAATTAAGTTATTATTGACTACAGTCACCCTGCTGTGCTATCAAATAATAGGTCTTAAACTTTCTATTTTTTTTTTTTTTTGTACCCATTAACCATAAAAACAGGGAATGTTTCACAAATTTGCATGTCATCCTTGTGCAGGGTCATGACAACTTTCTCTATATTGTTCCCATTTTAGTATATATGCTGCCAAAGCAAGCACCCAACACCCATTTTTTTGAGCACACACTAAAATACTACGCAAAGCAGGTATTGGGGTGAGGTAGGTGGGTACAAAAATAAAGACAGTGCTTGACTCTGGGGATTTCTATTACTTTCTCTTTCAAATTTTCTTTTCATTCCATTATGGCTTTGAATTAATGTCTAAACACTGACTTGATCTTCAAATACCTTCATGAAAATGAATATCACTCACTTTAATTACCTAAAAATATTATTTTTCCCCTTAATAGTCTTAGCTTTTATTTGAATCTTTTATTGTAGTGTTCAGAAATCCAAGCACTTTCTTCTCTGCCTGGGGCATAAAGAAGGGATAGGCATCGCAACACAAGCGCCTGGCTTGAAGCCCTGCTTATGCATTTGCTAACTATGTCAAGTGTCATGGCAGAAGTAGAAAAAAATATTCTAGTAGAGCTCGTGGAGAGGACACTTTTGTCAGTAGTGGTGTGGTGGCTCCGCATTTTACACAAGAAAGGCTTAGAGGCTTAGAGAGTGGGTTGAGGTGGGAACTAGAGATATCTTAATGCAGCCTTTGCATAGGAAATATGTTTTTACTTCTATGGTGTTCTCCTTTGGATGGGTTGAGAAACTCAGATTATAACAGGGCTAACTCTAACACTAGCCCCAGCCACCACCCCCAGATTCTTAGTATCTTGTCTGCAAACCACGCTGCAAAAAAAAGTCAATCAAGAGAAGTTTCCTCCTCAAAAAATAAAGCCAACTGTCAAAGACACTTTAGAGAGTATTCACTCTGGCTGACTGGAAAAGTTATGAAAATTATATTAAAGTACTTTAAAAGATGGATAGTTGTTTAAGTAAAAGGACTATATCTTTAAGCTGTCTTATATCTCCAGGCCCAACCTAGATGGCATATTGATAGCTGCACAACAGAAGATAAAGAAATGCTAAATCAGGTGGAAAGGATACAACTTCCTAGACATGGCACATGAGAAGTGCACACAAGCAGGAGAGGAAATGCAAGCATGCAACCAAAGTGTTAAAAACCAAAAAGACCAAAAGGGACACCAGAAATATATTAAAAGTCAAAAGAGCACTTGGAAGCTTAAGATATTTGAATCTCAACATGTTCAAACTTAAAAAAAAAATAGAAATTTAAAAAATTTTAAAAAGAGAGAAAGTTACTGATATGGTTTGACTGTATCCCACCCCAAATCTCATGTTGAATTGTAATCCCCATAATCTCCACGTGTGGAAAGGACCTGGTGGGAGGTAACTGAATCATGGAGGCAGCTTCCCCCATGCTGTTCTCATGATAGTGAGTGAGTTCTCACAAGATCTGATAGTTTTATAAGCCTCTGGCATTTCTTCTGCTGGCTCTTATTCTCTCTCCTGCCGCCCTGTGAAGAGATGCCTTCTGCCATGATTGTAAGTTTCCTGAGGATTACCCAGCTATATGGAACTGTGAGTCAATTAAATCTCTTTTCTTTTTAAATTACTCAGTCTCAGGTATTTCTTCATAACTGTGTGAGAAGAGACTAATACAGTTACTGCCTAAAAATACAGGAAATCAAGAATGTAGTATTAACCCCTAAAATGTCACATTTGTTTAAAACAGACAACTAGAATATATTCAGTCATTAAGTCATTTATCATTTCGAAAACATCCAGGTCTTAGGGATATGCAATCAGATAATAAAACAATTACATTGTTCTTCAAATCTTCTCACATAAAGTACCCAATATATCAATCATCTCACTTCTTTGAAGAAGTCTCATCCTGTGCACCCCTGTTCATTTTCTTCATGACAGTGTTGGTGTCATCTTAAGCAAACGTGGGAAAGGCTTGTTTCTTGAAACTACATTGGGACTCTGTGTTTTAGCCTCAGATGAAATTTAGTGTGCCAAGTTCTGAATATACAACTTAATGCTTCGTAATGTACTTTTGCAGATCTGGGTTTGCATTACTACTTTACTACTTCCTGGCATTTTGAACATGAATAAGGTGAATATATGAAAGCATATAATTCACGGGGTTTCATGAAGCCTAAATGAGAAAAGAAGACAATGGGTGGTAGAGGGATTTTCACAGTGTTTGGCACCAAGCACATCTTTCCCGTCTTTACTAAATAAGTCAGCACATATTTATTGAGTATCAGCTGTATATCTAATTCTGTAATATCTCTGCATGATGCCAATTAAAGTCATTTATTTAACAATCTATCATTGAGTATCTACTATAAGACTGCTGAGTACTATATTAGTTCCTGGGGTGGAAAGTGAGGAAATAGTTCAGATAATAAGGCACATGACTGCCTCCCAGGAGCAACAAGGCATGTGTGACTGTCATGTACCCAATCTACACTCTGCTAAGTGCCAGGCAGGGGAGAGTTGTATCTAGGTGGCTAATATACTCATAATGCTTGCTAACCTCTAAGCACTTGTTTAGAGACACTGGATGTGGTTATAGCATTTTGAAAGATAAATAAGCCCTCCATAGGGTAGTTCATGGATTTCTCATGTGCTGTTACATAGACTAGATCAATAAAGTGTGGGATGCCCCCATTAATCACTAGTAAGGTGATGATCTCACGAGTGCACTACTTATAACTTGACTATCATATTGATATCAGAAAGAGAATTGATCCTTTTCTGCATTATTCCATAAAAGTTTTTTTTTATGTTTTTACATTTTTTCCAGAGAGGAGAGGGACACACGTTATGCTTTATTCAGTCATGTTTGTCTTATTCATCTCTGTAAGATGTATATCTTCATATCAATGTACATGAAGGATATCTACATGGGACAAAGAGAAGGTGTGTGGATCTTATTTGACTCTTGGCTTAAGCATAGCCAACTATTTTCTTTAGCAAGTTCTTAATTTATCCGAACTTACTTATGTAATATGATTAAAATATTACTTATTATTCATTTTTATCAGTAAAGGCCGCAATGCATTATAGACATGCAGTAAATATTAATTTTATCATACATCTTCTGTTCTTTAAAATTTTCCTTTCCATTTGAATAGGCATTTTTCCAAAGTATACATACATCCAACAAACACAAAAAAATATGTCCAAAATTGTTAGTGTTTATGTAAAGTAAAATCAAAACTACAATGAAATATCACCTCACACCCATTAGAATGCACAACAATGAGTATTGGCAAGAATGTGGAGAAATAGCAACAGTCATACAATACTGGGGAAAGTAAAACCATGCAGCTGCTGCAGAAAAGTTTGATCATTCTTCAAGATGTTAGAGTTACCATATGACCAAGCAATTCCACTCCTCACATAGGAGAATTGAAAACAAAATGTTCATACTTGTTTATGAGTTTTTATAGAAATATTACTCATAGTAGCCAAAAAGTGGAAGCAACTCCATTGTCCACCAAGTGATGAATAAACCAAAAAAGTGATACATCTATACAATGGAATATTATTCACCAATAAAAGACATTAGTTACTGATTCATGCTACAGTATGCGTGAACCTTGAAAGCATTATGCTCAGTGAAAGACAGTAGGCATAAGTCTACATATTACATAGTCCCATTTATAGAAAATGTCCAGAATAGGCAAATCCACAGAGACAGAAAATAAATTAGTGGTTTCCAGAAGCGGGGAGGAAGAGTGAAACTTTATGTTCCTATCTTTTAACCTTGGTTTCCTATAAATCCTTTTTTTATGTTTCCAGTTTAGTAAGAAGTAAAAGGGGACAAATGTGGCTCATTAGTTAAGATTCTGCAAATAAATAACAGTCCATTTCATGTTATGCTTTCGTAAACCATTTGAGAAAAAAAAAAGATAAAAGAAAAACCCCCATGAACCTCCCCAAAACTCTTTGACTTATTGACAAACTTGACTCTCAGACCATTGTTTCAGAACAAATATTATTGAGAAAATTGGTTCATTCTCTGTGATATTTGGACAGCAATTAAAACAAAAATCAAGATCTATAACCATCTGTTCACTTCCAATTCTTATCTCTCCATTTGCAGAAATAAGTGCAAATGGAGTATTATACTGCTTGTGAATCATTCAATATTTTAAGTATGAAAGATAATGGTGGTCTTTAGCCTGGCCAACATGGCAAAAGTCCATCTCTAGTAAAAATACAAAAATTAGCCGGGCGTGGTGGTGGGCACCTGTAATCCCAGTTACTCGGGAGGCTGAGGCAGGAGAATTGCTTGAACCAAGGAGGCAGAAGTTGCAGTAAGCCAAAATTGTACCACTGCATTCCAACCTGGGTGACAGAGAAAGACTGTCAAACAAAACAAACAAACAAAAAAAAAAAAGAAAGAAAGAGAGAGAGAAAGAAAGGAAGGAAGGAAGGAAGGAAGGAAGGAAGGAAGGAAGGAAGGAAGGAAGGAAGGAA
>NC_045442.1:78383122-78404586 GCF_002776525.5 Piliocolobus tephrosceles | reverse complement strand
GAAGGAAGGAAGGAAGGAAGGAAGGAAGGAAGGAAGGAAGGAAGGAAAAATGGTGTGGTGGTCTTTGAAAGTTATTGCTGAGAAAATTTGGCATTTTTAACAGAAATTCCAATTTAAGCACAGATAGTAGGCTAGAAATCTACTATCTAACCTTGCCTCTCTGATGGTGGAAGCCATGAGCTACCCTCCCTTTGTGTTGGCTGAAGTTGTTTCCCAATCTGCACTACAAAGTAGGAAAATAGTCATTTTCCTTGTTATCTTAAAGTTTGAGAAGAGGGCGCATTCTCTGCCCCTTCCACACTGCACTCCATATCTCCTTTTCTCTTCTACTGGTGTGACATTTTTTTGGTACACACATAGTAAAATGAGCTTTTACCCATCCTACCTGGCGAACCCTTCACCAAGAATCAGATTTAGTTCACGTAGAGAAGGGTTCAGTATATTATGGTCCCAGGCCCAAAATCTGGTCTGCCACCTGTTTTTGTAATTACAATTTTGCTAAAACAGTGCTGGGCTCATCTGTTTATGCATTGTCTATGGCTTTTTGAGCTACAATGAGTTGAGTAGTTGTGAAAGAAACCATATGACCAATAAAGTATAAAATATTTATTATTTGACCCTTTACACAATTTACCAACCCTTGATATAAAACATTACTGGGGAAAGTGGCTTTCTCACAGATTATATATTTGAATTACTAGACATTTTTGGCACTTATTTCAGTGCTTTAGTGTGATATATTTCAAAAAATACATGTAGAAGATGTCTAACCACCAATTAACCACTAGGGTATTGAAGTAAGACAGATTTGATTTTGATCCTAATTCTGATATTTTACCAGCTGTATGATATTCAGTACATTCTTAACTTCTTTTTTGTTTGTTTTTCTTTGTTTTTGAGAAGCAGGGTCTTGCTCTGCTGCCTGTGGTGAAGTACAGTGGTATGATCATGGCTCAATGCTGCTTTAAACTTCTGGGCTCAAGTGAGCCCTGCCATAGCCTCCAAAAGTGCTGACTGAACTTATTGAATCCCCCAGTTTCCCTATTTGTAAAATGGAGATAATGAGAGTACCTACCTGTCAGTGAGAATGATTTTGGCTGAGAGTTCAGAAAACTCAACACAAACGGCTTAAATCTGAAGGAAAATAACATTATCTCTTTTAGCAGGAAAGGACTCCTTGGTTGTCTAATATAGTGATTTACCTAGATCCCCCAAAATAAAGGACTCATTCTGGCTATATCTTTAGGCTAGGCTCCCTTGTCACAGATAGCTGCCATGATTTTAGGCATCACGTCTAAATATCATCACTCCTATTAACAAGATTTGAGTCCCATGCCCACCTCTTAAGCATTCTCAGTCTGAACATTGGCATTCCCCTGAGTAGCTTCATGAAGCAAATGCATGGTCATGTGAAGGACAGTGGGCTGATTGTTGGAATAAAACTGAAGTTCAGTTGAAGTAAAGGGCATGGAGGATGAAATGTGAGCAGTAGCCAACAATATCAGCTAAGATTTTTTTAAATGAGAATTATATAAACGAATACATGTAGCAATGTGTAGTGTGTAGTCAACAAATGTTGGCACCTCCTGAGAGCTATGACATCATCTTTTTTGGTAAATTTGTTGGTAGTGCTCTTCCAAAATATATTGTTTAATATAAAGTATGCTTGAATTAATTTTATTAAGAGTTTCAGAAGAACTGCATATTATTCCATTCAATAACTGAAAAACTTCCAGGATGTAATGAGATTGGATAATTATGATTACTCAAACACAGATGGACTCTGTATCATTTTGCAGCACACGCTCACCTATCAGTGATATTTGCATCCACCTCATATTAAATCTGTATCAAATACTTATATATCCCCAAGGTCACTCAGTGTAATTAACTGCAAAGTAAACTTAATTAAGATGAATGAATGTGCTTTTTTCTTTATAAAATCACTTACTGAATGCTCATAATTTTTAAAAATATGCCCATCTTTTTGCCCACCTAATTCTTGCTTGGCTCAGACATCGTCTTCTAGAGCTATTATTTGCAGTCTCTCTTATCTGCCCTCAAAGACACAGGATTCCACATTCCTTTTGTCACAGCCCTTATCATACTGCATTGTAAATGCCAGTTTACATGTTCCCTTCCCCTTCACCAGACTGTGAGCTTTGAAAAGGCAACTCCTGATACACAGCATGTACTCCTTCCCTGCTTCAGGGAAAAAGTAATGAATGAATGTAAATGTCCATTAAGAATGTCCATATTGAGAGACAGTTGCCCTTATTTACACATCCCTGACCATGGCGAGACTCTTGCTTTCACTCACCAGACTGAAAGTCCCATCCCTTTTCCTCCCTTTCCTTCTCCCACTGTCTTCAATAATACAGAAAGATTGGAGCCATCTGGCAGTATGCTGTTTTTCTTTTCCTCCTTCCTGGCCAGGGCATGACATTTTTCCATGAGAAAAAAATAATAAGGAGACTGAGACCCCAATCAAAACTAAAAGTCAATGCAGTGGATACCTATGAACCAAGAAAACTACCTTGTAGGTATTCTTTTTTTTTTTTTTTTTTTTATACTTTAAGTTCTAGGGTACATGTGCATAACGTGCAGGTTACATATGTATACATGTGCCATGTTGGTGTGCTGCACCCATCAACTCGTCAGCACCCATCAATTCATCATTTATATCAGGTATAACTCCCCAATGCAATCCCTCCCCCCTCCCCCCTCCCCATGATAGGCCCCAGTGTGTGATGTTCCCCTTCCCGAGTCCAAGTGAGCTCATTGTTCAGTTCCCACCTATGAGTGAGAACATGCGGTGTTTGGTTTTCTCTTCTTGTGATAGTTTGCTAAGAATGATGGTTTCCAGCTGCATCCATGTCCCTACAAAGGACGCAAACTCATCCTTTTTTATGGCTGCATAGTATTCCATGGTGTATATGTGCCACATTTTCTTAATCCAGTCTGTCACTGATGGACATTTGGGTTGATTCCAAGTCTTTGCTATTGTGAATAGTGCCGCAATAAACATACGTGTGCATGTGTCTTTGTAGTAGCATAATTTATAATCCTTTGGGTATATACCCAGTAGTGGGATGGCTGGGTCATATGGTACATCTAGTTCTAGATCCTTGAGGAATCGCCATACTGTTTTCCATAATGGTTGAACTAGTTTACAATCCCACCAACAGTGTAAAAGTGTTCCTATTTCTCCACATCCTCTCCAACACCTATTGTTTCCTGATTTTTTAATGATTGCCATTCTAACTGGTGTGAGATGGTATTCTGAGTAGGTGTGAAAAGACTCCAGGAACTAAAATTGCTAAATTATGAGACATTTATTTAAAACAATACCATCAATGATATAAGCAAATCTTATAGAAATCTCCAAAATCTTATCTATGGATACAGTGACAAGACATACAACAAGAAAAAATGTCTATAGAAAATGATGAATACAGAGTTTTGAAAGCCCCTGCTTCCTATACTGAGGGACATTCTATGAAAATGCCTCCATGTAGCAGTAACTCTCTCTTTAATCCCTGCCTTTTGAAATCTCATCCATTTTCCCACACGCAACTCAGAGTCAATTCAGTTGTGTACTCTTCCCCAGTCTTTCACCTGGCATTACCCTTGATCTCCTCTCTGCTTCCTCAGCATTTTGCTGCTATCCTTATTAGAACATGCATCATTCTCTGCCTTGTGCACTGGCTATTTTGTGGGTGTTTGTCATTCCTGAAGCCCACTGGGGAGATCCTGAGCTCCTTAAGGACAAGGGCCATAATTTGCTCATCTTTTCTTCCCCATTGTTACGGACCACCTAAGCTAATATAGAATAAAAGACAGGGGTAGATCTTGATTAATAAACATATCTGAATATATTCTTCCCATTACACTTCACTGCAAAACTGAAAGTCTCTTTGTGAACAGACTGTTTTCTTTACGCAAGTAGAGTTTTGAGAAATGAAAAATTATGTTCAAAAACTCGATTGTTGATCCTTTCTGTGTGATCGGCTATATAAGTAGAAAAACATTCTTTTTTTGTTAGGGTGAGAATACTGCACCAAATATAAATGCCTATGTTTGCCTAGTTCTGTTTCTTGGGAAGACCTACATATCCTTCTAATTTAATTGCCTCAAGAGATTGGACTTGGCAGGTAATTTTGGATCCTAAATATCAGTTTCTTTCTCTATCTACTGTCTTCCCAAGCATTTGAGACCAAAATATCACAAATGGATCACATCAGAGCCACGAAAGGTAAGTGACTGATTGTCTCCTTGATATTGATCTCATCCCAGTAGAGAGGTGAGACAACATGGAAATTGCCTTCTTTTTTATTTATTCAGGAAACAGGAATTTCACCAAAGTTTGGATGTCATTCAAAACCTAACCATAGGGCTGCTGTGTAGGGTGGTGGATCCCCCATTATTGCAAGTACAGGTTGGGTCAGCCACTGATCATGGCGTTGCAAAAGGATTTCTTACTCTGGTCAGTGTTGGACTAAATAGCCACTAAGATCCTTTCTAGATGTGTTAGTTTGTGAAAGGTCAGCCCTGTATTCAAGCTGGGAGAAAGAGCTAGAGTGGCAGAGGAGAAACTGTCTGCTCCCATTACCCTTGTTCCCCACGACATCAACAGGCAGTTGGTGGTGTCACGATGCTACACAAATGTGAGGCGTAGGCTTCCAGGCTCAAACACAGCATGTACCAAACACACTGACACAGCATCTCAGTCAAAATTTTGAACTGTGAAAACTGATTAATTTTGTATCCAACTAAAATTCTATTTCACAGCAAAGCAGTTCCCCAGCTGTGAGAGGCTGCACACTATGGCTCCAAAGAAATCAATAATCCTTCTCTGGTACTCAAGGCATCTTTATGTTTCCCTTTGGGTGACAGACAACTTTATTTGACCATGGTTCTGATAAATCCAACCTAAGCATTTCAACCAGTGGGCAAAAAATTGCCCATAAAGTTATCCACTTCTCTCTGTTAGGTAGTCTCTAGATCACTGCCAGCAGAGCAGAGTGGCGCTCACAGGCTGGGCCTCTGTCTGCTCTCGCTCATGCATACTCCTTGGCATCCAGCTTGTTCCCATCTGCAGAAACATTATAATTTCCAAATGTTGAAGGAGTTCTAATAGTGCTGAACAGAAATGTGTGCACAGTCCAGCTCCAAAATTGGAAAATGTTTATTTTTGTCACATCTTCCCCTTGATATAAAACCATGGTCCACTTTCATAAACAGGTTGCATGGTCAGACCAGCTTTTTCCAGATAGGTTTTAAGGAAAAATGACTCTAGGTATAGCCATAAAAAATAAAAAGAGAAAAAAATAATTCCTCAGTGGGGAGCGACCAAGTTAAAACATATAGTTTTTCCTTCTGATGTCTCCAAACCATTAGATACGGTAACATGAACCGCAAATCTTCAAGAAGACCATTTAGGAAGCACAGTTTGCAGTTTATTTGACCATGGGAACCTTTGTTCCTGGCTCCCATTAAAATTGAACTGAAATTCCACAGAAGCATGGTTTAGGAAATGCTGAGTTAAAGTAAAACCCATGAGTCTACAGCATCAGGGAATTTTCATAGTATGGTCCAGAAAATATCAGAGAACCAAAGCCCTTTACACAATTCAGAGACTGGTAAAAATAGCACTTGCATGGAAATGGTTCCTTTTTATGAAAAGCCTGAGGAAGCTATAAAATCACTTCTACTTACCTGAGTGCCAGACCAAGAATAAAAAGAGAGAAGACGAAAAGACGACAGGTGAAAGGAGGGAAAGCGTTGAGGAACATGGGTAGAGTGACCAGATTCAGCAGGTATTCTGGGCACAGGCAGAAGGTGTTTTTCCAGGTCTACATGGAGGCAAAGCTGAATTCTCAGGTCAGTAGTAAATAGTGTGGGCCTAGTTTTCAACACATAGAATAGAGATGACTAAGTTTCTATTCTAAAATTCCAATCATTGCAGACAATGAGATTTCTCTGCAGTAAATATGAAAGCTAGGAAGCAGCAGAGATAAGCTCAGTATGTTGTTCAGTAGAAAACACAGACTGGACCACTAGATGGCCAGAACTGAGACATTAAATGGAGCAGTGGGCAACAGAATCACTCCCCAATCACACCTGGTTAATGTCATCAGCAATGCCAATTTAAAAGAAACATAAATTATGCTAAGAACCTCAGTATATATTATTATATTTCAGATGTTGAGTTGGTGCAAATTTATGTTGACAACTTAGTAAGCCAGGTGGACAAACTTGTACTTACAACCAGATAGGAAACAGTATAGAAAACACTATTTATCAAAAGGCTTAAAAATATTTCTAAGTTTTGACCTCATATTTCCACATGGAATCTGTCTAAAGAAAACATCCTAAATGTGGAAAAAAAAAAATGTTGTTCAAACATTTGTATTGCCATATATCTATATGAATAGAAACATTAAAATGGCATAACTTTCCAATAATAGAATAGTTCAGTAAATTATATTTGGAGTCAAACAGTGGGATTTTATGCAGTTATCAAAGGTGATGTTTATGAAGCATCTGTTAACCTGATTATAATACAATGTTAAACAAATAGAAGAGAAAAACCGAAGTATATTACGTAATCATGACTATAAAAATGAGGTAAATATAGCAAAAATGACCAGAAAATACAGCAAAACAGCAATAGTAGTGTAAAGTTTATATAATTATAATTTTTCATGACTTTCCTTTTCAAATTTATTCAGACGCTTCTAATTTTTCTTTAACAGGTATCATTTCTCTTAAGAAGCAAGATGTTTAAAAGAATATTAGCCCAGGGAAATAAATATTCTTAAAAATGGTGCCAACACTGAGTCTTCTTATTAAGTTATTCCTAACTACAGATGCATATTTTGGAAAAGATCCATATATAGAAAATCTTTATGGCCAAAATTGTTATTTGCCGTAATGAAATGTCATCAGGAAAGTGGAAGAAAGAGAATCAATGCACACTAAGAAATTCCTACCTCAGGCAGACTGCAGAGGCTAGGTGCGGTTTGGGGGAAACCCTTGGTTTGGTAGCCATGGTCCATAGCTATAGCAGCCCAGGGAGCATAGGACCAGAAGCACAGAGCTCCAGCTTCCTGTGATGAACTGCTTAGAGCGTGGCCTTCCTGAGTAGCCATTTTGGCTTCCAGGAGTCTATTTTACATGCTGACATATAAGAAAAGATTTGGAAGGGGATTTAAGTGACATTGCCAAGAGAAAAGCACATTAGACATTTGGTTGGGAGACAGAAATGTCATGTACTTGAGCAGTTTCTTTGAAGGAGTAAGACAGATTATCCTATGTGGCCAATAAATTTAGTCTCACTATTTACAATGATTTAATATGACAAAAGATCTAAAAACATCCTTGCTTTTTTGCTTGGAAATATATGTTGTGTGCTCTATAACCCCTGTTTTGGATGTCTTCTTATTTCAATCTGTCCCAAACCAGGTATATGCCCCTGAAATGTAATTTCCAGTGATTTTTTTTTTTTTTTTTAAGACCAAAAAAGAAAAACCCACCAAACAAAAAAACTTAGCAAAAAACCTCACCTTTATTTTAGGTGATTGAGGAAAAAGAAAAAAAAGTAACTTGCAATAACTATTAATTAGTATGTTCCTAGAACAAGTGAGATTTTTATAAAAGCGCACAATGGATATAGAATCAAGAAAACCCTTCTTGTATAGAAATAATTCTTTTTTAAAAAGTTTGACAGCTTCTCAATAAAGTAGCACCCTGGCACGAGCCAAGGAGAAAAGACGCCACTCTAAAAATATCTCAGTAAAAATGGAAAGAGCTGACATTTCCTTCCATGCTCCTGGAACAGCCGTCTCTGGGACTGCATGGCCCTCGGCTGTCCAGTTGCTTTATTCTCCACTCCCCTGTATACCTCTGCTTTGGAGGTAGGGAAAGGATGCAGAAAATGGCTGAAATGTGTAGTTGGCATGAGCTTGCTTTTACTTTTTAAAACTGATCAGCTATAAAAAAAGCACTAGGAATGAATGCCAGCAACAGAATATATGGCATTCTAAAAATAAGCATCGATGAGGCAAAATTCAGGGATAAACACATTAAAACTGTAAATTCCTGGCTCATTAACTTCTAGTATGTTCCCACATCTTCCCCTCTGGCATGGACACTTGAATAGGTGTTATTTGCACAACCATTTATTTAAATAATTTTATTGAGTGATGATGTGCCAGGAATGCTAGGAGGTTTCTGTGAGAATAAGAGATGACTGGAAATGGCCCAGCATCTTGAAATCACTCCAGGGCAGTTACAGGTCCCCAAACCCTGACTATGGTGAGGTTAACAGAAATTGAGCGATCCTTGCTCAAACCATTTGTGGACTTGACCAGAGCCCACAGGAGCAGAGGTCCATAAACCATGTTCCTCTATATTCATGAATTGGAGAGATGTTGGCCAACCAATCTGTAAAAAATACGAATTGTGTTGGTTATGCTAATTATCCTGGTCTGATCACTACACACTGCATAGTATTGAAACATCATTACGTACCCTGTAAATATGTACTATCATCATGTGTTAATTTAAAACTTTAATTTAATTTTAAAAATTCCTTAATCCAGAATGCTACTTCAGCCACTGAGGGATGTGGCTGAAAGTCTCACCCTTTTAAGACACACACATAACAAACATCCAAACAAGACCTTCGTCCAAAATACCAGTGAAGATACTGCCCCTTCTTCTAGCAAATGTTCGTTTCATAAACCTCTGAACCAGAGTGTTGGCTTCTGCAAAATAAGGATGTGGAATTTTTGTTCAGGAGACAAATTCTATGTAAACACCTGTTCCTCATACCACGTTATGAAATAAATTGTGCACCCGCCCGACCCTTGCCAAAATTCATAAGGTGAAGCCCTAACCCCGCAATGTGCCTGTTTTTGGAGACAGGGCCTTGAAGGAGGTAATGAAAGTTAATGAGATCCTAAGAAGAGGTCCCTTTTATGATAGGTCCGGTGTTTTTAAGAGGAAGAGACATGGGAGGGTATGCAGATAGAGAAATGCTATGTGGGGACTCAGATAGAAGCAGCTGACTGCAAGCCAAGGCAAAAGACCACTGGAGAAACCACACCTGCCACACCTTGATCTTGGACATTCAGCTTCCAGAACTGTGAGAAATTTCTATTGTTCTAGCCACTCAGTCTATGGTATGGCAGCTTACCTAACTAAGACATATCATGGGATGGTTTACAAGTCATATATGTTAGTCTATATGAGAGAAGAAACATATCAAGTAAATTTCAGCCATCATGTGAACACAAAGAAAGGCAATTGCATTTGGTTTGCAGTTATAGCTACAGTATCATTTTTTTGAGATGGGGGATATGAGGGTCCTTACGCTTCCATAATTTACTCACATCTCTGCCTCTGCTGAAGTAAACTCTTTGGGGTTTGATTGTCTTTAAGATCATTACAATAGTGAAGGAAATTCATGTAAATGAATAAGCTAGATAGATAAAGCAAGAAATAATATTTTCAATTCCTGTCTTTCTCAGACTCTCTTGATTGTAGTCACAGTTATCTTCACACTGAAAGCTCAGCCCCATCTACTGCTGAGCCAGTCTTTCACACAGAAAAATCTTATACGATCTCAAGTAGTCCAGTGGCAAGCTGAGAGTATCCACCGGGTCCTTGTAGTTTTCTCCTGTTTTACCACTGACGCTCAGGCCATGGACTGGGCATCTAGTCCCATGTTCTGTTCTCATCCTAATCTTGCTTCTGAGATGAGAGTCTAAGATCCTAGGATCCAAATAATCAAATACTCTCTTTGGTTCTTGTTTGCTTCTCATACTTCATGGTCTGTATGCATTCCCTCAGCCCAGGGTCATTCTTCCAATGAACTGATCACATAGAATAAAGTATCAATGCCTAAAATCACTCCAAGCATCACTTCCTAATTTTAACCATACTAGCCTTTACTAATTAAAATGCTTCAAAGAATATACTAAGCTGTCTTTCTGGATCACCTTATTCTTTAAACAATCTTTTTTGACATAGCTAATTTTTATTACTATTTTTTAAAAAAAGAAAATTGAGAGTTAGAGAATTTAATTCATTTGGAAAAGATTACATACATTAAAAGTGATGAGAGATTTCCAATCCTGGCCAAAATGTAGTATCATGGACTAAGACTTTAGATTTCTGGCAAAGAAGGACAGTGATCTTTGAGAAATGGAAAACAAATGAGAGATGAAAACTACATGGTCTGAAATTACAAATGCACTGGATGGGACTGAAGACACATTAGACATTGCAGAAGAAAAGGTAGCATAGGTCCCTTGCTTGGGTACACAGCAACAGAAACTATCAAAAATAGGAAGTTAAAAACAATAATGAGCATCAGTGAAGTATGGGACAACTTCAAAGTATATATTAGGCATACAACATACATAGAATTAGAGTCCCAGAAGAAGATGAGAACAAAAAGCTATTTTCAAATATAATAATTAAAAAGATCATGAAAATTATAAACTCATAGAGTTGAGAAGCTCAACAAATTCCAAGCATAAGAAGGATGAAGAAAACTATATAAAGGCATATCATAATCAAATTTTTACAGCAATAAATTGAAAACCAGCATTAAATTGTAAATCTTATAAATGACTGACAGAAAAAGATGCATTATACAGAAAAACAAAGGTAATGATAACAGTAGAATTCTTATAAACCTTGCAACAGAGCTGATCTGTAAGAAACTGAAAGGGAAAAACAGAAACAAACAAGTTAATCTAGAATGCTTTACTCAACAAAAGTATCTTTCAATAAAGCCACTTATAGGCCTACAACTGCTGAGAAAATCCAGCAGTAACGGAGTTGCATCACAAGGAATGTAAAGGACATCTTTCAGTCAGAAGAAAATTAACAGCCAGAAATATGTATCTACCCAAAGAAATACAGAGCAAGGGAAATGGCCATTATGTCAGTAAATATAAAGTCTCTTTTCTTCTTATTTAAATATTCCAAATATAATCAACTGTTTAAAGCAAAAACAGTAACAAAGTATTGTGAGATTTATTTACATAAGTATGTGTTTGTATATATACACACACACATATATACACATTGTATATATACACATACATATACAATGTATATATATACATATATCTATCTTATTCATTATATATACTATATATTATATATATAATTTATATATATATATATATACACAATCTTTGATAACAGTAGCATAAATATGAGAAGAGGAGAGAGAACTGAAGAGTACTATGTAGAATTTTTATACTACACATGAAGTGATATATTACTTGCAACTTGACAGTGAAAGCTAGAGGTATATACTAAAACTACCAAACAATGATAAGGCAACCATGAAAAAAATAAAACAAAGAATTAGAGGTAAGACAACAACAAAGCAAATGCGAAAAAAAAAGGAAAGGTTATCATATTGGATAAAAAAGCAAGACCCAATTATATGCTGCCTACAAAAAGCCCACTTTAAAATATATAAACAGGCTAAAAGTATAAATGAAAACAGATATACCCCACAAACAATACCCAAAAGAAAGCAGGAGTAGTTACACTATCATCAGACCAAGCAGACTTTATAACCACCAAAATTTGAGGAATGAAGAGTAATACTACTAGCCTGGGCAACACAGCGAGCCCTTGTCTCTACTAAAAACAACAACAAAAAATTAGCCAGGTACAGTGGAACATACCTGCGGTCTCAGCTACTCAGGAGGCTGAGGTGGGAAAATCTCTTGAGCCCAGGAGATTGAGGCTGCAGTGAACCGTGATTGTACCACTGCACTCCAGCCTGGGCAACAGTGTGAAAACATGTCTCCAAAAAAAGAAAAAAAAAAAAAAAAAAAAAAAAAAGAAAAAGAAAGAAAACAAAAGAGTAATGATACTACATAATACCACATAATGATAAAGGGATGGGTAAACTCTTCAAGGATGCATAACAATGATAAATATCTATGCAACTAATTACACAACTTCAAAATACATGAAGCAAAAATAAATAGAACTGCAAGGGAGAAATGGACAAATCCACCATTATAATCTGCTATTTTAACCCTTACCTCTTGACAAGTGATAGTCAAGAAGATAGCAAATCACTCGGGATATAGAAAACTTGAACAAAAGTCTACCAACGTGAAAAAATTCAGTTATGGTACACTCCATCCAACAACAGCAGATAAACATTCTTTTCTAGTGTGCATGCCACATTTACTAGGATAGATCATGTTTGGGTTCATTAAACAAGTTTCAATATATTTAAAATGATTCAACTCATACAATGCGTGTGCTCTGAACACAGTGGAATTAAGTTAGAAATTAATAAGTAAATGATATCAGGGAAATGTTCAAATATTTGGAACTCACATACTTCTAACTAACCAATGGAGAAAGGAATAATATAAAAGGTAATTAGAAAGTATACTGAACTGAAAATAAAAACAGAGCATATCAATATTTGTAGGAATTAGCAAAAGTAAGACTTTGTTGGTAAAGTTATAGCACTGGTAACCTGTATTAGAATTTTAAAAAGGCCTCATGTTAATAATCTTAGTTTCCACATTAAAAAAGAAGAAAAGGAAAATCAAATGAAACACAAAATAGGCAGAAGGAAAAAAGTAATAATGAGATCAGAAATTTTTTAAAATGGAAAAATGAAAATCAATAGAGAAAAATCAGTGAAATCAAAACTTGGTCCTTTGAGAACATTAATAAAATTGATTGACTCTACCAAGAGAGTGATGAGGGGAAGGGAAAAGGTAGACACAAATTATCGATAACAGAAATGAGAGAAATGACAGCACTGCAGACCCTAGAGCTACTATTTTTAAAAATAAGAAATTACATTGAACAAATTTATGTCACCACCAACAAACACTTTGATGAAATAGAAAAATTACTTGGCCAGGCGCAATCGCTCACTCCTGTAATCCCAGCACCTAGGGAAGCCGAGGCGGGTGTATCACCTGAGGTCAGGAGTTAGAGACCAGCCTGGCCAACATGGTGAAACCCCGTCTCTACAAAAAATACAAAAATTAGCTGGGTGTGGTGGCAGGCACAAGCTACTCAGGAGGCTGAGGCAAGAGAATAGCTTGAACCTGCGAGGTGGAGGTTGCAGTGAGCTGAGATTGCACCATTGCACTCCAGCCTGGGCAACAAGAGTGAAACTCCATCTAATAAATAAATAAATAAATAAATAAATAAATAAATAAATAAATATTACTTAAAACATCAAACCATCAAAGGTTTTTCAAAAATAGATAACTTGAATTTTCCTATAGATAATTATTGAACTATGTGTATCAGTAAACTGCAGTTGAAAATCTTCCCACAGAGATAACTCCAATCCCAGATGACTTTACTCGGTAACTCTACCATAAATTTAATTAAAAATATACCAATTCTAAAAAACTCTTTCGGAATATAAACAGGAGGGAACAGTCTCAAATTATTTCATTAGGCCAACATTCCTCCAACACCAAAACCAAACACACTACAAGAATATTACATACAAGTGTTCTTCATAAACATAGACGCAAAAAATCTGAAAACAATTTTAGTGAACTTAATTCAAAAAAAAAAAAAAAAAAAAGGATAACACATCATGGCCAAGCAAGGTTTATCCCACGCATACAAAGATTTATATGCAACATTAACAGATTTTAAGAAAAATATATGATTATTTCAATTTATTTTTCTTTGAACCATGACTAAGCCCCACCCTGGCTGACCCTACTGAGGTCCCAGCATACCCTGTGTCTGAGTCCTCCTGATTTGAAGCAGTTTTGATGTATAAAAAAGAATCAGTGCATGAAATACATGATGTTTATCACAGCATGATAAAAGGTAGATATGCCAATTTTGTACACGTTTGGATGAACAATGTTAAATGGAGGACATCTGGAATCCGATTGTTAAAAGTTATAAGCAACATTGTCATAATTTAGAGACTGAAAGTAAAATAAATTCTTGTGGAACATCCAGGAAATACTTCCCACAGTAATTCTTATTTTATTTTAATTATGCAGACATGGTACTTTTTCTCCTTTTTCCTTTTTCTTCTCTTTATTCTTATCCATTAGTACCATAGTATTCATCAGAAGGCTCTGAATAACAGTCCTCCAGACGGAACTGTTTTATTCAAGACTTGGAGGAAGAGACTCTTTTTAAATGATTTTTGATTTCTACAATTCTGTTCACATAGCAAATGTTATCATATCAAATAGCATCAAATGTAAATGACTGTGTATAATATAACTCTGTGATATAAAAGTAAAGAAATATAATCAACACTACTCTTCTCCTCTACAGATTGCAATTCATGAAAACGTTTGCCTTCCTTCCTGAGTCACAAGAACTGATTATTTCATAAGTAGTACATAAAGATTCTCAAAGATTAACAACTTGATTACACTTTACCTGTACGCATTGAATTTGTAAATTCACAAAGAGCTGGAAAGCAAATCAATGAAGGTTATATATACCAATGAATACCAGGATCACTTAACTTCAAATGTCTACAAAGCAAAATAAATAAATAAATAAATAAATAAATAAATAAGCCAGTATAGAACATAATCCCTTTAGTAAAATCTACTGAAAATCTTTGGAAAGCCAGAACTAACTAAGCAATATAACTCTTGTATTCAAAGCTCCCTGACACTTTTCTATAAAGATTTCTTTAATCTCATATTATTTGAAATTTATCACAATCCCTGCTTACATATTTTTCGCCATCCTGGAGTCAACCACACATCCAGATCAATATCACAGTTCAGATGGGAAGAAAATGGAATTAAAAAAACCCCTAAATGATAATTCTGGTATTTTTATCCACCCTTATAAACTGTTATAATGCCTGACTCATTATGGGCATTTAATAACTTTACATCTTCTCATTTTCACAACATAGGCAATCTCTTGCAAGGCATTCCTATTTTGATGTTGCCTCTATGCATTAGATCATAAAAATAAGAGAGGACTCAACTTATTCAAACCATTCCTAGAAGAATAAAAATGCTACTATGCCAGGAGAATAGATACTAATAAAATATTATAAGATAATGGAGTTCTTTATGTTTTTGAAAGTTTCTTACCACTATGGCAACATGTCATTTTCAGAGCTGTCATTGACCTCATCATGCCATTATTCTCTAATTCAGACAGCACTTGGATGCCCCACGAGGTTTGGCAACAGAACAAATTCTAGTGACTGCCCAACCAGAAAACAGATGTCAGTCTTAAGAAAAGAAGGGCCATGTTAACTAGTGGAGAAAAAGGTTCTATGCCATCAGGAAATATACACATCTCTGCTGCCTTTTAAAACCACTTTGGTGCAAAATGTCATCTCCAGAGAAATGTGTTCTTACATGAGCTATGCATACATGCTTTGTTCCTAGCAAGACAAAGTCATATTATTATTTTAAGGTCTCCTTATAACATACAACTATAGAATAGCCAAGGAGATGGTAGGTGGACCCCTATCTTGTCAAAACTCAAAATCAGGGGGGTCACTATTAGGCAAATTAGAATTTATAGAGGTAGAACAAAGCAGAGCTTCAAAATGCAGGACATCCCATTTCTCGGTGAAGGGATTTGGGGCAGTCTAAGTCATTATTTTCTTAAATATACAAGAAGGGAAACAATAATCACGTTGCAGGTGGTTTTAAGGAATAATTGAGGTAATGTATTTAAGGTGCTCAACACAGTTCTTGGCACACTGTAAGAACTTGAAGAATGATAGTTATTTCGGGGGCTGCAGGTGAAACAGGAGAGTTCCCTGACCGCCCCGCCCTGCCCCCCTGCCCCCAGCTGCAGGATGTGTGACAGGCTTACCTGTTCAGCCACCATCTGCTCAAACCCCCTACTTGAGGGGGAGCACACAGACAGGCAGGAGCTGGGGCAAATGCTTTTGGGCTCCAGACCCAAGGTAGTGTCTAGGGGTGGGTGTCTGCAACCACTGAAGCCCCAGGGTGCATGTTACGGTGCTATTTTAGCTGGGCTGTCTGCAGACAGCTTAAGTGTTAACCAGCTCAGTGACCTCTTGGTATCTGGGTCCTTGTCTGGCATCCAGAAACAATCAGGTCACATGGACAAATTGAAGGATGGTAAATGCGGGGGATTTTATTGCCAGATGGAGGTGGCTCCCAGCAGAATGGATGGGAAGCTGGAAAGGTGATGGAGCTCTTGAGCTCTTCTGCTCGTGGATCTTGGGGTTTATATGAGCACAGTATAGGGCGCATGGTAAGCCAGGGTGGTCTTGGAAAAGGCAACATTTGGGCATGAAAACAGGAATGCCTGTTCCCATTTAAGGCCACAGGTTTCTAGGCTTGGGGGTGGGGCCTTTGCTGGGGAACCACTCTCTTCTACACAGTATTTCCTTACGTGTTGTCCATATCACAGGGAACTTGGACCTCCGTCTCTACCCAAGTCCTGCTACCCTGTTTCTGGCTAGTATACATACCCCAGTCAGCTTTGAAATAGCTATAATAACCTAATTTAGAGGACAAATAAAATATTTTTTGAATATTGGATTTCAAGGAGACCTCATGAAATTAAGTCCAATGCCTTCATTTTAAGGTATGAAGGAGTGACTTGTCAATTTCACCCAGCTAAGTATTCAACGAGTTTTGACCTATATTTAGATCTCTTGATCTAAAAATTGATCTGAAATTGACCTCCAATTTTAGTTAAAATGGCTTCTCTCTGTCTACCTTTTCTTCTTCTCTTTTTCTCCTCTTCCACACCCATTCTCTTTTCCTCTTTGGTTTCTAGTTGGCATATCAAATGACTTAGGTATTTTACTAAGCATCAGAAAAGAACTTCTCAGTCATCTGTAAATTGCCCTGGTCACCCTATACCAAAATTATCCAATATGGTTACAGTAAACATATTGGCAATCTTTGGTCTTCATGACTTACCTTCATAAAACACAAACATGCTACTCAGAAGAAATCATTTTTGAGCAGTTAGAATTTATTGACAGGTATGCTCCTGTGCACTGCCTGCAAAATTGACATTGCCTATCAGATGATAAATGGAATATTAGAAGACAATCAGCAGGCAGTTCTCCTGAGCCCTTGATTTATTTACACATATCCTTACTGTGAAAGGCTTTGAAAAGTAGAGTTAGTACCCATCCCAACACAGCCATGTTCTCCAGCCCAGAGCAGAAAGGAAAGTGGTCCATCACTGGAATATGCAGCCAAGAAACCAAATCCTTTCTGAGGCAACTTAGACGACAGTTCTCTAACCGTCTGTCCACAAATAGATTGAAAGATTGAGCTGTGAAGTCAGCCACAGAAGACTCCATCAGCACCTCCCACTCTGGGCAGCTGCACGCTCAGCTGGTCCTAACCCTCTCCAGGCAGGTGGGCTGCAGGTTAAGGAGCAGATTCACTAGAAAGACTGCCCTGGGTGCTGGCAGAGGTTTGCCAAACCCCAACTTATGCTCCCAGAAATGGTCAAAGCAGGCTCAGCAGGTTTCTGAAACCACTATTAAACAGGGAGCCCACGGTAATCTGGCTACAATCTCAGAATTAGGCATTCAAAGAACAAGGGAAAATAATTTAGAAGAAAAGCAACACCATGCCAGGGACAATAGATAGGAGGAGGGCTTGAAACCCCCATGCAAATTGCATGCCTCTAGGTACCAATTTGCCTTGCAGCGGAATTTAGACTTCCGAAAGTTAAATTATGCATACAACAGCCTCATTATCCACAGTGGTATTTTCCTATAAAGATCTGAAGACAAAATGTAAGCTTGCCTCTCAGAACCTTTAGAAAAAGCTTAGAAAAAGCGATTGAGTAATCCGCATACGGAACAGCTCAGGTTCCACCTGCTGCTGTCTGCACAGATGGGAAGATGTAACCAAGGGGACTCCCCACAGCAGCCAGCTCTGCAGGGCCAGCTCTGTGTGCACCACTATCCTGTACCTCTCTTTCAGATGCTGCAATTTTGCAAAGCATTTTAAACATATTATTTTAAAGTCACAAAGCACATAGCTGGGTTGCAGTAAGATATGTTTCCTGTAACAATATTTGGTGGGTTTTTGTTCCCACACCAACATACACTTTCTTGTTTTAGACCAAAATAAACATGTTTGGGAGGTCTGTTTTCTCTGCACAAGAAAAAGCCGGGTATTTATTATTTATAAAGACATTCTTTAGGAGTTACTTTCCCCAAGAGGCATGATGTTGTTGCTGGGTGAATTTTTCACTCATTCAGCAAATATTTATTGAGCTGCCACTCAACTGAAAGCAGGAGTTGAAAGACAAACCAGATATTGCCCTTGCTTTCAAGATGTTCACTTTCTATTTGTGAGGTAAAGAGGTCTGATTTTGCTGCAATACAGCATGTTCTGTGCTGTGGGGGCTGAGCAGAGACAATTGTGAGAAGAGTGGCAACATTTGAGCTGAGTCTTCAAAGAGCAGTGGATCCGTCCAAAAGACTCTGTGTCCAGAGCACAGCATTTGCAAAGGGATGAAAGTTGTGTGGACCACAAGTCATACATGAGGAGGGCCACGAGACAGTCACTATTGCCAGAATATAGACTCAAAGTTTGTCAGATGCAAGAGAAGGGTCCTGAAGAACCTCACATGCCCTGTTGAGTTTAGATTATAAATTAAGGATCACGGGGTGTAACTAATAATTTCATAGAGGAGTGAAACATGGTAATTTTAAACCTCTTTTCTTTCCTCTGTGTATAGTGTTACATACATATGTCACAGGTAATGTGGAAAATAAATTCTGTGAAAGGAAATTAAATCTTGGGACTCCAAACTCATTAAGGTAATGGGAAGAATTAAGCTGGGAACTGGGTCATGGAAAACTGCCTCCACCTTTGGTTCCTAAATAAGATGGCTACAAGATGAAAGCTACATGCTCCCCTACACCCCACCCCACCCAAATTTTGCCCACGAGGAAATTCCTAGTGAGTTGCAAGATCTTTTAAGGTGTTTCTGTTGAAATTTTGCCATAGCAATATAAATTGATAGCTTATCTTTATAGGTGCAATCACCCCCTGCCCACCAGACAGAAAGGAATATCTCATTGTTCTCCTGCCCAATTTTGTCTGTTATCTTATGTAAAATGCAGATTCCCTGAATTTTTCCTGTGCCTCATTTGTCTATATCATCTTATGTAAAGAAAAAAAAATGTAGATTAACTGAGCCAGACAAAGGCACGAATGACTATTTTTTTCCCTGCCTTCCTCTTACATGAAATTGTCTACTTCTCAATATTCCGCCCTTTCCTCTTTAAATTTGGAGCCCTCAAAATCATCTTCAGAGAAAGGCATAGACCCATCTCCCAGGAGCTGTCCTTAACATTGGCAAATAAACGTCCTCCTAAAATGATTGAGACTTGTCTCATTATTTTTCTTGATCAACAGCACTAAGAACATAAACCACCTGTGATGCCACAAACATGATCATATGCTTATGTTTCATCCAGCACTCTTGAAGCAATGTGGAGAGCCTATTGGCCAGAAGTAGCTGAAAGTAGGTGACTTAGGAGAAAATTGTGATAATCCAAGGAAGAGATAAGAAAGAGAAAAATCAGTGAGCAGCAGCACAGACTGAAAGGATGGAAGGATTTGAAAACAAGGCCTGCAACCACATAGAAGATTCTTGAAGACTGGATGTAGAATATGACCTAAAGGGAAGAATATTAATTTATTCATTAACTCACCAAATATGTCATGCCAGTAACGTGCTAAATACCTTTCTAGGTATTGAGGACAGGACCAAAGAGAAAAAAATTCATTTTCTTCCTGAATCTGACATTTAGGTGAGGAAAATAAAATAGTGTACAAATCTTTAGCTTGGCAAACTAGATTACTGTTGTATCATTGAAACACAAAATTCATTACAACAACAACAAAAAAATCTATTCTACCTTAGACATATTGAATTTGAAATCTCTGTCTTCTGTAATCTCACTTGAGGTATTACACATTCTACAGCCTGTGAAGACACTGCACATTCTATACCTTTCTGGAAAGCATAAGACTGACATTTTAGGAAGAAAATGTTCCAATTTTGGGAGCTGGCAACGATGACAGGTCACAACCAGCTGACTGGAAAGGTAAGCTAATTGGCACAAATGACATGCATGCTGAACACATGAGCTAGACTGAAGAGGACGGGGACTCAAGGGTGACAAGTTCTTCTGCCTCACGGTGCTAAGTAAGCAGCCTGGAGTCTGCTCCATGGTTTCCTCCGGCCAAGGTTCTCTTGCTCCATAGATAAACCCAGCTCTGCTTTTCTGAAATTATAGAAAATTGAACCTACAACTCGGCCTGGGAAAGATGAAAGCACCACCTTTCCAACAGGTAAACAAGGACATAAGGGAACTCGGGCAGAGATTTTCCACCTTTTCCTTTTTAGAAGTAGAAACACTTTTTGTTTTGTTTTATGAAATGAAATCTTAGCCTGTTTCTGTCAGGTAAAATGGAGAAGATGAAGTGTGGCCGGGAGCAAGGCCCTACTTGTGACGCAGGCCACAGTGGACTGTCACTTAAAGCAGATTTCTGGTCCCACCCCTTCATTTTACTAGGAGGGGGAAAAATTGGGTACATAGAAGCAAAAATATTTGTTCGAATAAAAGCAGCAGCTACTGAATTTGATTTGGAATCCAGGTCAGTGTTCTTTTAATTTTCCACTATTTTTTCACAAGACATGAGGGTTTTCAACAGGACTGGCTTTAAAGTATCTCTCCTCATAGAATGCATTGGGGGACAAAATAAAT
Organism: Piliocolobus tephrosceles; assembly: GCF_002776525.5. Taxonomy (NCBI): domain Eukaryota; kingdom Metazoa; phylum Chordata; class Mammalia; order Primates; family Cercopithecidae; genus Piliocolobus; species Piliocolobus tephrosceles. Next base: position 78,383,813 of record NC_045442.1, on the reverse strand, counting down.
TGTTTCCTTAATTCATGATTGTTAATGCCAACACCAGAGTGTCCTTGTATTCCAGTACATTGATCACTATAATCTTACATTAGTTAGAGGGGTGTTCTGAATATTCTTTTAAGTTCCTAATAATAATGCCTTAAGTAATTCTTTCTCAAACATCTTTAAAGTAAAAATGCAATGCGCTCTTTTCGTGGGGGTTGAGATCTTCTACTTAGGAGAGGGAAGGCACAAGTAGAAGCTTCTGAGGGAATGCCCCAGTCACAGCTCCAGGTTCTCACATTAACACCACCATTGCTTGTGGTCAGAACTGAATTTCCTTAGAATAATTATGCTAGGCCAAAAATCTCCCTCATCCTTCCTATTGAAACTATGGACAAAGGATGGTAAAAACCACATATACGGGCCGGGTGCAGTGGCTCCCACCTGTAATCCCAGCACTTTGGGAGGCTGAGGTCAGAAGTTCAAGACCAGCCTGGCCAACGTGGTGAAACTCCATCTCTACTAAAAATATAAAAACTAGCTGGGTGTGGTGGTGGGCGCCTGTAATCCCAGCTACTTGGGAGGCTGAGGCAGTAGAATTGCTTGCACCCAGGAGTCGGAGGTTGCAGTGAGCTGACATGGTGCCACTGCACTCCAGTCTCAGTGGCAGAGTGAGACTCCATCTCAAAAAAAAAAAAAAAAAAAATATATATATATA
>NC_045442.1:78323439-78383022 GCF_002776525.5 Piliocolobus tephrosceles | reverse complement strand
ATATATATATATATATATATATATATATATATATATATATATATATGATTCTGTTGTCTTTGACACAGAGATATGATCATGAGATAATAATCATACAGTTTTAACAGAATCCATCCATGTTCCCAAAGTAATGTCATCCTTCAAAGATGTCACCTTGGGAGGCACTATTCACACAGGAGCAGCCACCGCCTTCTAATTTCCTGCCAGCTTCAGTGTAAGATCGACACAAGAAGATCGTGTCGTATTATCTGCAAGGCACAGCTGGCCTTTGACTAAATGTAGTTTTGCCCATATTGATTGCTATGCTTATTTTATTTTAGGCTATTTTGAAAACTGCAATTGTTCCTGAAAGGCACAAGCAGCGTGAGACCCAGTGCGCCCCAGGCTCCACAAAGGGCTCAGAAAAGGAGTTTCAAAAGTATTCCGGGCAGTGAAGATTTTCACCAGGTATTGACTTTAAAAGACATCAGACATTGCTAATAACAGACCTTGCACTGCCTTTCTTTTAAATGAACTCTAATATATTAACATATCTTATGTGTCACATCATTTTAACTATGGACCATCAATACTGTATGGAAATTGCATTATGTTGATAACGGGTGGTATAACAAAAATCTGTCTGTATTTATTACCATAATTCAGGTAAATATCAGGTAAATGGACACACACATATACATTCAGTTAGAGATTGTCGAATTTATCATTTTATAGTGTAAAAAATGAGGTCCTAGAGAGTTAAGAGTGACATAACCAATGTCACAAATTTTGGACAGAACCAAAGGACCTGGGACAGCAGCTGGGGCAGCTTACCTCCTGTGAACTCTTTTATTGCTTTTTATTGTTTTTTGTTTGTTTGTTTGAGACGGAGTCTCCGAGTCTCGCTCTGTCCCCTAGGCTGGAGTGCAGTGGCGCCATCTTCCCCTCACTGAAAGCTCCGCCTCCTGGGTTCACTCCACTCTCCTGCCTCAGCCTCTGGGGTAGCTGGGATTACAGGCGCCGGCCACCACGCCCGGCTAATTTGTTTGTATTCTTAGTAGAGACGGGGTTTCACGGTGTTAGCCAGGATGGTCTCGATCTCCTGACCTCGTGATCCACCCGCTTCGGCCTCCCAAAGTGCTGGGATTACAGGCGTGAGCCACCGCGTCCGGCCTATTTATTTATTTATTTATTTAATGCAGTTACAGGATACTGGAAACAAAGGGGTTGGTCATTTTTTTTTGTTTTTTTTTTTTTTACTTTTGCATTAATTTCCCATTATAAAAATGAGAGGGTTGGATGAGATGATCTCTGGGGTCCCTGCAAATTAAAACCTGACATCTGGCAATTTTAGAAGGCTTGACAATACCAAGCTAATGAATGAAAATTTGAAGTGTCATCGAAAGATGAGGAAATGTGGTTAGAATTTTAAAATAACATCAATCCACAACTCCTTTATTATAGGGCATCAACTCATGTGGATTAAAGTTCTGTTGTCAAGCTAATGAGAGAAATCGGGGGATAAAATGCTTCCTTACAAATGAAAAATTCACAAGAGGTAATATGTCTTATTTAATAGGTGCTGAGGATTTTGCTAGGCTGTCTTGTTTATCCCGAGAAGCCTAAGTAGGTTCTATTATGATCACCCCTACTTTACCCATGAACTACATGAGAAGTCAAGTAACCTGCCCAAGGCTACATAGCTGGTTAGTAAGTGGCAGAGCTCATATTTCAAAACAGTTAAATCCGGCTCTTTTTTAATAGAAGAAAGGTTAAAACAGGAGAGTAGAAAAAATGGGTCAGAATCAAAGAGCTGATGCTCAAGCATATAGAAATGTCTTTCTTCAACTGTTCCATCTTACTCATACAAGACTTAGCCCTGCTCATTTAGCCATTCTTCTGTTTTCCCCCAAGCCTTCAACTGCCAGAGAGGATAAAATGGATGTGCAGTCAGCTCTATAAAGGCCTCTCAAATGTTGACTTGTAATACACAAACTCATATCTGCTGGCCCTGACATAGGTGGAAATCAGGACTCATGTTCACATAGAATCTGACCTGATGTGGTCTGGGGATGAGGTCCCAGCTCATTCCCACATCCATCATCAGGTTGTTTATGGGCTACGGCTGCTTTTTGAGAGGTCAGGGCTGGCCAGGCAGCTGCTCCCTGGTGTCCTGGGTAGGGTTATTTCAGGAGATGACATCGGAGACCTTCGGTGTTCAAGCAGCACAAGCCAAGCCCTGCCTTACAGCACTAATACTATTAAATACATTCAGGATTGGCTCAACTAAAAGATGACATAATAATCATAATGATAATCACAACAATTCAATTTATTTATTTTTATTTATTTATTATTTATTTTTATTTATTTATTTTTGAGACAGAGTCCTACTCTGTCAAACCAGGCTGGAGTGCAGTGACACTATCTCGGCTCACTGCAACCTCTGCCTCCTGGGTTCAAGCACTTCTCTTGCCTCAGCCTCCTGAGTAGCTGGGATTACAGGCACGCCCCACCCTGTCCGGCTAACTTTTTTTGTTTTTTTTTTTGAGACAGGGTCTCGCTCTGTCACCCAGGTAGAGTGCAGTGGCACAATCTCGGTTCACTGCAACCTCCGCCTCTATAGCTCAAGAAATCCTCCCACCTCAGCCTCCCAAGTAACTGGGACTACAGGTGTGCACCACCACACTCTGCTAATTTTTAGTATTTTTGGTAGAGACGGGGTTTCACCATGTTGGCCAGGCTGGTCTCGAACTACTGAGCTCAAGCGATTCATCTGCCTTGACTTCCCAAAGTCCTGGAATTACAGGCATGAGCCACCATGAGAGCTGACAATTTTTAGCCCATTTTCAATCATCAATCAATTTTCATGAACACCATTTATTCAGCATAGTCTTTTGATTGAGCAAAAATTACTATCGCTGTACAAATAGAAAAGAAAAAAAAGAAAGCTCTAAGGGAGTTGTAATTTATCTAAGCTCTCTAGCTGAAGATTTTTCACTACAATTTTTCTTTTCTTTTTTTTATCCTTTGCCCCTACTTGGCAATTAATAGTTTTCATACACTAGGTGCCATCTTGTAATACCCCCTAATTCAAGTACAAAATCAAAACAAATCTAAGGAACGAACAGAATACTAACATTTACAACTTGGTCTGAATACAATCACATTGCGTTCTTTGCCTTTCAGGCCCAAACTTTTACTGCAGGCGTTAGGAGCTGGTGAGTAGAAGACACAGGTAAAAGGATTGAAAATGGACCATGGAAATGTACCAAATCTTTATCTCCTACTTGAGGGCATTTCAGATTTTCTGCCAACCTTTTTATCTATGAGTTTTTCTAGGGATATGTTTTGCTGCTTGCTTGGACCCTTTTCTCAAGTTATTTGCTAAAATTCTGGTCTTCAGTATAGACTCAGATGTGACAGTATGCCTTCAATGGCCTCTTCAGAAATGCCAGCTTCCAACACTTATGTAAATCAAGCCTTCCCTCTAATTCTTCTTTTCTTTTGATTATTTCCTGTGTAAGATGCCCTCTGTTAACTATCGGTGATATAAAATAAATAAGAAAATATCCTTGCTTAGGAGTATTCAGGTAGAAGAAAATCACCCAAAAAGACAACCAATATTTACTGAGTGCCTGGCCTGCACCAGGCTTTTGTGCTGAATACTTTATACCTTTTACATCACTGAATCTTCACACATTTCTATCATATATATCTTACTGTGTTGAGTTGGCAGAGAGGTTGAATAATTTGTTCAAAGTAATAGAGCCAGAATGTTCTGTAATCACGATGAGGTGGTTGAAAAAGCATCTATAAGACTAAGTCCATACTATGGAGAAGATCAAGATCACAGGGAACAAATCTCAGGTCTACAATTTACTACTTGAATGATTGTGGGCAAAATGATTAACCTCTCTATGCCTCAGTTTCTTTGTCTATAAGAAACTGGGGGAGTGGTGGGAATAGTAAACACTCCTTCACAGATTTGGTGTGAGTATTAAATGAGTTAATACAGGGAGTGTACCTAGTACCTAGTATCTGGGTCGTGGGAAGTGCTTGGTAAATATCTGTCAGCAAGAACACACTTACTCACCTGCTTTCCTGATCCTGCCTGCCACTCTGAACATCCATATCTCCCAGATTTTTGTGAGTTTTTTGTTGTTGTTATTTGTTTTTTTATTTTATTTAGCTAAAATGAAAAATAAATATACTCAGATTTCAGCACAGCCAGTGAGTGCTTTACCAATCATGAGAATATTTGTTTCACAGATATTGACTTGATTTGTCCCCATCTCTATACAGGTGGATAAGAGAAGAAGATAAGAGGTCATTTCATTGTGCTGTACAGAAGCATTTATGGAATGTGGTATGATCTCAGTTATTTAAAGAAGATTATTTTAGATAAAAGTATAGACACCTAATACAAATGAAAGATTGCTTTAAACAATGAGGAACCATTATAACTTTATCTCCTGAATGATGCTAGATGACCGCACTTCCTCTTTCCTACTAGGCAACTCAGAGAGTAATGCCTCATCAGTAATCAGCAGAGGAGCTGGAAAGAACTGTCACTCTCATTTGGCTCAACCTTAGAGTAAACAACACAAAAATTTCCCCAAGTTTGGCTACATCGAGTGGCTAATTTCCAATGCTCATACTTGTCTGATGATGTATTCCTTCTACCTAGATGTGACATATTGCAAGTATTCTAATGGAGTAGAATGAGGGAGAGAGGAGAAAGGGAAGAGAGAGGAAGAGAGAGAGAGAGCAAGTCTGAATTTTTTATTGCCACTCAAAGAATGAACAACTGTCTCTCTAGTTTTTGTATCTTGTCCCTGCCAAAAATGTAGTCACCCTCCCTGGATAGAGTTCTTATGGTATTTTGCAATGTAAAAAAAAATGATTGGAAGAAATTGTTGGCATATTCTACCCAGCTACCTTTATGGCCCTTTCACATACAATAGCCTAAAGTGGTTGATGTGTATATTTTGGAAAATACGATATTATTCTTTTGTGCTCAGTTGTCTCAACGTTATTCATTTTCTTTCAATTTTGTTTGAATGAAAGTTGAAATCTCCATACAACTTTCATAGTTGTATAAAAACTGTTTTATATTGTAGAGAATTATTCTATCCCGATGGCATAATAGCACACTAACATTTTAGGGTTATTCATTATTTGCAGGATAATAGACACAAACTCAGAAATGAACAGCATTCAACCTGAGTCATCCTGGTAGAAAAATCCATAATTCACCTCTTGGACTTACTCAGAAAATGCAGCACAAGTCACATCACCTTTTTGGTGCCTGCTCCATCCTTCCAATCACAAAATACAAAGTGCAAGAATGATGGAGATAAATGACAGTGCAGCAATGCTGCGCTTACAATCGGAGGTCACTCTTACATGAAAAGATTACTCTGACAGCATTGAGAAGGATGGATGGGAGGGAGAGACAGGAGGCTTCTGAAGAAACCAGTTAAGGGAATGATGGCAATTGTCCAGGAGACATAATGGAGGACGGAAAAGGAAGTTTTAGCAAAAGTAGGAAGGGGAGTGTGGTTGGGGAAATAATTTGGAGATAGAATGGCCACATACTGTTTAAGTGGGTTAAGAGGCAAGGGAAGGTTGAAGCTGATGTTGCCATTCAAATAATAAGCTAACGAACATTCAAGAAAGGACAGTATTGGGAGAAATTGCATTGACAGATGCTGAGTTTACATGTTGACTTAGGACACTTTCCAATTTACCCGCTCACACCTTCACCCTGGATCCTTACCTCCCTGACACTGTGATTCTAGGACTCTGTTTTTGCTCCTAATAATTGCTACTCACCTCTTCGTTTCAGTCAATTGTTTAGCCTTCCTACTCTTACTGACCTACTTTGGCCCTAACCTGCAATATAGACCATTTCCCTGGAAGTCAGACTATTGTCTACTCCCTTTTCTCCGCAGCTAGGCAGCTTGGATAGAGAAACTGGCATTCTCCCAGATGCTCAAATTTAGACCCTACAGACCATCAGAAACCATTAGTCAATCAGTGAAGGGCTTCTTAAAAGACCTTAAACATTTTTTTTTTTTTTTTTTGTAACGCAAAGCAATTTGTAAAATGAAGTATAATCACCCTCAATGTAACTAGGAGACTTCAAAATACTGCAAGACTTTGAAATAATACAAGTGGCAGAGCAAAAATTTTCCTTTCAAATTTCACCCCTGGAAGTTTATAAGTATAAAGAAGTGTGTTAAAAACTTGTACCAATTTATTTTTCACTAGTTCTTCAATCTTATAACAATTTGTATAAAACCCATTCATAGGCAAAATCAGGAAGGACAATGGGCGATCGTGGCTTAAATACATCTGTGCTCTCCTTCACTCCCGAAGGCTTCTCTATTCGGACCTTGATGGGATCTTAGGAATTAATAATGGAGAATTCCAAGGGGAGGGCAACAGTAGTGGATATTGGCAAGAACCTGTCTTGCAGAAAAGTATGGATCCCACGAAGAAATATGATGGTATCAGTCCATACAAGTGTACCTGATTTCAGTAGCTTCCAAACAGTTGAGGGACAGATAAACCAGTGATAAGTCTTGTTTATACCTTAGGCTGAAACCTCTGGAAGAGAAGGAAAGCAGAGGCTTCTCCTGGCTCCTTAGTAGAGAACCCACACTGCTTTCACTGTATCAGGTGGAGGAAACCACAGCACTTCCTGCCACCCACGGCACAGCTCTAGCTTAAAGTACCGTGGAGCTCAGCCTGAGTCCCAGAGAGCTGAGAAAAGAAAATTCTAGCACATGTGAGAAGCCCTGCAGCCAGAGAAAATCAGAGCAAGTGGAATATGCAAGAAAGATCCTAATAAAATACAGTTTCTGAGAGTTACATATTAATACTTGAACTAAAAAAACAGGAATAATATTGGTGTAAACATGGCTGCATATATCAAATTTTTCCCTATTATTTTTCAGATAATCATAAAGATGTAGCATGAATAATGTTAATATACACAAAATCCATTTTCAGGGATATTATGTGACAATTCCAATCTGCATATTGAAAAATATCGGTAAGGGCTTCCAAAAGTAACTGAATCAAGTAGAAGCCATAAGAGATATTACAAGAGAGCCCAGAAGCAGAAAAATTCTCAGAGAGCCCCATCAAAAATGGCCTTCTGGCTGGGAACGGTGGCTCATGCCTGTAATCCCAGCACTTCGGGAGGCCAAGGCGGGCAGAGCACTTGAGGTCAAGAGTTTGAGATCAGCCCAGCCAACATGGTGGAACTCCGCCTCTTAACTAAAAATACAATACTTAGCCAGGCACGGTAGCATGTGCCTGTTATCCCAAATTCAGCTTGGGCGACAGAGGGAGACTCTGTCTCAATCAATCAATCAATCAATGCCTTCTTAAAGATGAGGGGCTAACTCAGAGTTCAAAAACTATAGTTTTGTTTGGAATAAGTGATGAGATTTTGAGGAAGTAGCCCTCTTAAACTAAGTAGAATTTATAATATTTTAAGAAAAAATGTAAAAAATAGCAATGGAATTTATCATTTGATGTAGATCACTCACAAGTAAGAAATATTGATATAAAGCAAAAGTATCTAAATGTTTAGCTAAGAATTCATAATAAATTAATGAAGTAATAACATTTATAAAGAAAAGAAACCTACAAAGCATAAATGTAAAAAAAAAAAAAAAGTGAAAAAAATAGTGAAACCATACAGAGATACCATATAAGTATCAGCTGGTAAAGTTCAGGGAAATAATTAAAATAGAAGATTTTTTTAAATGACAGAAAAAAAGGATGAAATTCGAGGGAAAAAAATGGCCAATGGCAAAATCCGCAATTACTTTTGCACCAACCTAATAAATATTGCAGATATTTTAATAAGAAAATATTGAAAACTAAGGAAGATGACTCAAAATTGAAAATGTTTTCATGTCTGAGGAAATTGGTTATAATAGTCAACAGTGTGAAACATCCTGCTAAAGTATTGGAATTTTTAAATGACTTGATAATTTTGGCCTCATTGCCCAAAATACATTTTTCCTAATTTTTAAAAAGGAAAATATCATACTAATCTTGGATTTCTGCACATAATTTAACAACCTACGATGCGCATAATGAGAAAAATATGAACCAGTGACTTCATGTCAAATTCTGTCTCTTAATCATAAAGGTATACACGAGTTTGAACAGGAAGGAACCAAGTTAATTTTGTTCTCTTCCTTAATGAGCGATTTTAATTTATCTCTCACAGATAATTACACAAGTAAATAAAAGGACTTAAAAATATAGAAAAGAATAAATAATTAGTAAAATAGACCATATTGACATATATATACACACCACACCTATATGTTTATCATTATGTGTGTGTATAAGACATTTGTCCTTTAATAGAGAGTACGATTTTTATGTGCCTATGGAATATTAACAAAATTGACAGTAGCACCCAAAACATATCAAAAATACACAAAGTAGTCTTCAAAAAATTTGATAAAATAAGAAATTAATGACTAACGAAGAAGACAAAGAGCTCTTCCAACTAGGAATTTTTAAGTTTATAACTTTATGTCAAAGGAAATTGCAAATTAAAATCAAGTATTTTACAGACTGGTACTGAATATCAAAACTTCATAGAGCTACAGCTTGATGAAGTGAATAACAGTCTAGAAAAACAAAATTTACCAAAACTCACTAAAGGAAGATTCAAAATCTAAATAGACAAAATACATCAAGTTGTCAAAGAACCCTTCCTTGCCCCATCAAAAAAAGCAATAGGCTGGAATGTGTCCATGGAAGAATTCTGCCAGACTTTTTTTTTTTTTTTTTAAGACGGAGTCTCGATCTGTCTCCCAGGCTGGACTGCAGTGGCGAGATCTCCCCTCACTGCAAGCTCCGCCTCCTGAGTTCATATCATTCTCCTGACTCGGCCTCCTGAGTGGCTGGGACTACAGGCATCTGCCTCCATGCTCAGCTTTTTTTTTTTTTTTTTTTTTTTTTTTTTGTATTTTTGTATTTTTTAGTAAAGACGGGGTTTCACCGTGTTAACCAGGATGGTCTGGATCTCCTGACCTCGTGATCCGCCCGCTTCGGCCTCCCAGAGTGTTGGGATTACAAGCCTGAGCCACCGTGCCCGGCCAAATTCTGCCAGACTTTTAAAATAGATTATTATATTATTCAAACAGTGTTAGACTATAAAAGAACACTTTTTGAATTAGTTTAAAAATATTTTATTAATCGTCGTTCCAGTACCTGATCAAGATCTATTGTACACCAATATTACCTAATAATTGTACTGTGAAAGCCCCATATAAAGTATCAGCAAATTGAATGCAGCAGCATGTAAAAAGAATAACACATCATGATCGAGTGTTCATACAAATAATCCAAGCACAGTTCAATAATCAAAGATCAATTTCTAAAAACAGTCATATTAATAAGTTCAAGAAGGAATATTATGTAATCATCTCAACTGATGCTTTAAAATACATTTGGCATAGTTCAACAATAATTATTTATTTTGTAAAAAAACAATGAAACAGTAATAGACGGACACTAGCTTTTCCCAGATAAATATATCTATCTCAGCCTAGAACAGTTTCATGGTTAATGTCAAACCTGCAGGTATTCCTACTTACTCCTTACTAGTGTGAGAATAAGAAAACAATATCCCCAGTCACCAGCATTCTTTAAAATTATATTTTAGTAGTAGTTAGTTAGAAAATGAAAGAAATTGAGTGTATAAAAAATTAAGGACAATTGTCACTATTTACAAAAGTTAGAATTATGTAAGTAGAAAATCCAAGAGAATGAACTGAAAAATTATTGTATATAATGAATATGCTGAATTCAGTAGCTTGCTTTTAAGAAAATAATAATAACTATAAGATATATTAGTAAAATATTCCACATGTAATCAAAACAAAAAGATAAAATATCTTAAAACAAATAAAACATAAGAACCATAATAAGAAAAAAATTAAAAAGCTATTAATTGAAACCAAAAGAATCTGAGTAAATGGAAAGTCAATATTTTATTGAAAAGGAAACCTCTCCATCACTTACATGCCACTCCTCCATAAGTTAACATGTATATCTTATCATGATGCTTATAAAATTCTCTACAGGGGTTTTTGTACAAGATAAGCTTATTCTAAAATCCATATGGAAATGTTATCAAATAAATATAAGCCAGCGAATTGCAACAAGAGAGCTGGTCCTATCAGATATTAAATGCATTATAAACCTGCTTTAAGAATCTGATGAATTAATAAACATGCAAACCAGAAGATGAGAAATTTCAAGAAGATCTGTGATAGTCAGTATTTTAAGATAGCTCCCAAGATTCTCAGTATAATCCCTCCCCTTGAGTATAGACGGAACCTGTTAATATAATGGAATATCACTCCATGATTAGATTACATTATATGGCTAAAGTAAAAGAATTTCCCTGATGTAATTAAGGTCACTAATCAGTTGGTTTTAAGGTAATCAAAAGAAAGATGGTAGGGAATTTCAAGGTGCTCTAGGGACTCAGATTGGCCCCAGGTTGACAACTAATGAGAAAACAGTCCTATAGCTGCAAGGAATTGAATTCTACCAACAACCACATGAGCTAGGAATAGCATAACGTCACCTATCCTGACCAATACAGTACAATGTCTCAAACTAGAGAAACTCTAAAAGAAAGAAAGAGAAAGGAAAAATAAAGAAGACATAAATTTAACTACAAAAATATTTCAAAATGCTCAGTGGAAAAAGAACCCTGCAAGTAAAATCAAAAGACAAATGATAAACTGGAAAAATAATTTTTATCTATAAATTACTCTGCAAAGAGTTTACATTTCTAATAGGTCAAGTGCTCCTGGAAAACAAGAAAAAGACAATGGTCAGAGAAAAGATATGGGCTAAGAAAGAGAAAGCTATGAAACAGCAATTGCAAATGACTCTTAGACATATGAAAAGAGTCCAATCACATTCAAAATAAGAAAAAATAAGTTAAAATTGCACAGTGATACAACTTTTTACCTAGCGGATTGGCTTTAAAAATCCAAACCTCCAAAATTTTTGCAGGAAGACAGGGATTTCCATATATTTCTAGTGGAAACGTTGATTGTAGAAACCCTTGTAAAACAATTTGGCACTATCTAACAAAAATATACAAACCCACACTCTGATACCACAATTCTACTTCTAGGATTGTATCCTAGGCATACTGGCCTACACAGGAAATGACGGTGTTATTCATGTTACATTGCTTGTAATAGCAACATTTTAAACAAGGTAAGCATCCATAACGAAGGAACCAAGTTCATTTATACATTTACGCTCATCTGTTTTTTTTTTTTTTTTTTTTTTTTTTTTTTGAGACAGAGTCTTGCTCTGTCCCCCAGGCTGCTGTGCAGTGCTGTGATCTCGGTTCACTGCAACCTCCACCTCCAGGGTTCGAGCAATTCTCTGTCTCAGCCTCCTGAGCAGCTGGGATTACAGTTGCTCGCCACCAAGCTCGGCTAATTTTTATATTTTTAGTAGAGACGGAGCTTCACCATCTTGGCCAGGATGATCTTGAACTCCTGACCTCATGATCCACCCACCTCGACCTCCCAAAGTGCTGGGATTACAGGTGTGAGCCACCATGCCCTGCCCATTTATACTCACCTTCTGATTAACAGTGTTTAAGTGTTTTTCTAATTTTGTAATTACAAAGACTATGACTTTAAACATTTTTATCAGTCACTGACCACATCAGATGACAATACTCAAGGAATTATATAAGAACACCTCCCCACTCAAATCATAGTAGAGTCCTCAGATGAATTGGAGAGGATAAGAGGGGAAGAGTGGTAGGTTATGTGTCCTTTCGCGCGTGCGCACGCATGTGTGGGTGTGTGTGTTTAAACATACACAGTAGTACGTAAATGAATAAGCATAGGCTTTCTGGAAATATATGAGATTTTTCAAATTAAGAGATGTAATGACAGGATAATCTTAAAGTATTCTGGACTATAAAAGTACTGAACTATTTTAATAAAACCCAGACTTTGAGGTGGAAGATGGAGTGAACATCAAGCCTATTTTAAAGTTTATCTTACTTAAGTGGGAGAAACAGCCTTGAAAGTGTCTTGGTGGAGAAAATAGAGATATTTCCATCTAATAGTAGAGAGATATGTGTTTGATTATTAATGCTAGAAAAGTGAAATAAAATATTGAGTTTCCAAATTATCACCAACTTCAGATAAAATTGTGGTTGATCCTGGAGGCCACATGTTTCATTGAACAGATAATGAATCATCTTAAAAAACAGAAAAACTATTGATACCAGTGCCTTAAGAATACATTGCCTTAAGCTAGACACTATGACTCATTATTGAAATAATGGCAAAAGCTTCAGACTATTTACAAGTCTGCTATCTTAAGGACATTAAGTCTATACACATTAGACACAGTGGGGCAAAAGTCCTTTCTTGTCACATTTAAAGTTACTCGAAATCTTGTCATCATGAAATTGAGTCCTGTCTAGTTTGCTTGCAAGAAGTTCTCTTGGGATAGCCTTTATTAACTTAAATAATTTATTGTTAAACAATCCTCACTTAAACTGTTATTTTGACAGGTCTGTAATGTGAAATTGTATTGCCCTTTAATGTTTGTATTAGAAAATTGAAGAAATTGAACTTATCAATCATTGATATTTAACCTACTAACAATTACCTCTCAAACTCACAAAATGTATGTCTTATAGTATAGAGAGTATATACATAGTATATACAGTTTATACAAAGTATACTATTAATATTCAGAATTTTATGTGACTATCAAAATGTTCTCTAAATCTGCACTACAACAATATGGTAGCCAACAGACATGTATGATTACTGACGAACTGTGGCTAGCAATGGATGTTTAGATTGTAATTAACTTTAATATAAATTGCCATATGCAACTATGGGTATAGCATAGATTTTTTGGAATAACTTCTTCCTTTCTTATATAGGTAATGCTAGTAAAATAAATATAGGTTCCAGCAAAAATTTCATTTAAAGTACAACATTAACTTTTTCTGCTGCATATGGTAACCTTTAATGGAGTCAAAAACAGAATTGCTAAACAATCAAGTAGGAAAATAAAAATAGTATTTTGACCAAGTTGAAAAAAAAAAATAGGAAAGGACAAAAGAAAAACACAGTAAAAAGTATATCATAAAATAAAAAGAAAGAAAAAAATTACACATACTGCCCACTTCTCTCTAAATGGAGTCAATTTTCTTTTCTTTTTTTTTTTTTTTTTTTTTTTTGAGACGGAGTCTCGCTCTGTCACCCAGGCTGGAGTGCAGTGGCCGGATCTCAGCTCACTGCAAGCTCCGCCCCCCGGGTTTAGGCCATTCTCCGGCCTCAGCCACCGGAGTGGCTGGGACTACAGGCGCCCGCCACCTCCCCGGCTCGTTTTTTGTATTTTTTAGTAGAGACGGGGTTTCACCGTGTTAGCCAGGATGGTCTCGATCTCCTGACCTCGTGATCCGCCCGTCTCGGCCTCCCAAAGTGCTGGGATTACAGGCTTGAGCCACCGTGCCCAGGTAAATGAAGTCAATTTTCATATCAAAAAGTAGTCTATTAACTGAGATTGTTAAACAGAACCACACCATTTGTCATTTCCAAAAAGAAATACACAAAAAAGTGACGTGATCATCAATAGCTTAAATAAAAGCCTGGGCAACAATATAGCAGCCCAAAACAAAAGTTAGTAACAGTAACATAATTAGCAATATCAGGGTAAGACAAGGTGGAATTTAAGCTTAAAAGTACAATCAGGGTAAAGTGCTTCTTTATTAAAAATAAAGGCAACTATTTACACACATACATATATAGGAATGTATGTGTATACATATATATATAATAAAAATGGAAACTGAATGTATATATCAAAAAAATGCAAAGAAAATGTGATAAAAAATTGTAGTGAGAGATTTTAATTTGCTTTTTTCACAATAGATTAGTATCAATAAACAAAAACTATATTAGGATGTAGATAAATTCATCTACCCTATATTGTAGTGAATACTATAGCAGCAATTTTATTTAAAAGAGTAGGATTCTGTCTTGTTCCTTCCTATTCTTGCCATGCCTGCAACAGTGCCTGGCACAAGACAGTATTTGTTAAAAGACTAAATGGCTAGATACGTAGAGAATTTTTGTTTTCAAATAGAGACATAAATACTTTAATACATCTAGAAATCATAAATACTTGAAAATTAAGAATGCAGGAATGCATAATCATTGGATCAAATTGGAAATCAAAATGGAAATTATAGTGCCAGGGCTAAATTGGTAGGGCAGCATGTCGGAAAACTGTTCTGCAGTCTTTTTATTAACAAAACTTTCATTTCAACAGATGTCACACGCCACTGTTAAAACACAACACAAATATTACATATTGATGAAATATATCCAGATTACTTGCTGCAAGAGATATTTTAATGCGCATTTAATCTCCTCTTATTAAGGACAGGAAAATTATCTTAAAAAGTTTTCTTTTTTCTTCTTCTTCTTTTTACATTTAAAGACGGGTGTCTTGCTATGTTGTCCAGGCTGAATTTGAGCTCCTGGGCTCAAGCAATCTTTCCACCTCAGCCTCCTGAGTAGCTGGGACTATAGGAATACAAGTGGACACCACTGCACCAGGCTGAAAGGTGTTTTGTGTGTGTGTGTGTGTGTGTATGTTTTAACTCAGAGTGTATCTGTCACCCTTCCAATGGGTTGATGTGAAATTCAATCATTTCATAATCTACCTACTGGGAATCTAAGGGAATCCATTAGGGGACTGTTTATTAGCTTGTGCTTTTCTGTAGATATAAATTTCCCTGTACCATTTGCCACTCCTCGCACTTCAGTTCATGTTTGTGGTGATGGCAAACAGGTCAAAATAAATTTGTTAAGTAATTTTTAACTCCCCAATAAGTGTCTCATCTTCTTTTCTTAGCTATGCCTTGAACCAATTCACTAGTTCTTTCCCAACAGTACAAAGAAAATAAGGGATGAATGTTATGTAATGAAACCACTTAATTTTTCTGTATTCACTTCATGATAAAATATGAAAACTGTCTAAATAATTTACATTGTAATTTTTAAAACTTTTGATTATGGGTATTTTCAAACACACAAAAGTAAAAGGAATGGTATAAGAAACCATCATCTATTAATCACTTCAGCTTCAACAATGATCATTAATTTAACATAAAACATAAATATTAACTCATAACAAATATTAATCCCCAAACTAAGAATGTGTTTACACTTCTTTATTTGTATATATAGTTGGCATTCTTTGTGTGTGTATATACACAAATACAGTGTGTGTGTGTGTGTGCGCGCGCGCGCGCATGCACGCGTGTACTCCTGTCATTTTCTCTGAGCCCCTTGATTAAATATCCAATGTGGTTTACAATTTATACTTTAGACCAAGCCAGTGGTTAAATGTCTGTTCAGGTGTGATGGGGTTGCCCATGGATAAAATGACCCCTTCTGCTTCTACGGATAAAAAGGCATCTAAAAATACATTGATGGTTTTTTGCATCCCATGGAATTGGGGGATTCCCTTGTCTTGATACTTTCTGCCCACTTCAAGAGTCAACAAACTTTTTGTGCAAGGGCCAGATAGTGAATATTTGAGTTCTTGCCTCTCACCAGGTGTCTGTTACAGTTACTCAACTCCAATATTGTAACAGGAAAGCAGCCACTGACAATACAAAAATGAATTAGTATGACTTTGTTTCAGTAAAGCATTATTCAAAAAAACAAAACAAACAAACAACAACAATAAAAAAAAAAAAAAAAAAAAAAAAACGGGGGTGGATTGGAGCCCTGGTCCACTTGGCCATTTTTAAATATGCTGGCCTCTTCGCTACGGCTCGTGGATTTTGTGCTCATGGATAGTGGGTGCAACACAGCCTGCTGGTCAGAATTCTACATCAAATCCTGGCTTACCATTTATTAGCTGTGTGATACTGAGAAAGTTACTTAACCTTTCTGTACTTAGTTTTCTCATCTGCAAAATGGAAGTTATGTGAGTAATTACCTCATAGGGTGCAAAAAGATATTAAATGTACTACATACATGTCAAGTGCTTAGAACACACTCTAATCCCGTATTTTGTCAACCATTCTTACCTCAGGGAACATCAGTCCTCTTGTCATCCTTGACTCAGCCACTCTTCTTGCCTCTCACTTGGCTGCAGATCCCTAAGTTTTTGCCAGGTCTTTTGTCTAGAAACTGACCCATCATTTTAAACCCAATCTCCATGGTAGGTGGGGTTGCTCCCCTTCAGGCCCATGGCATGCCACTGGATCTCAATACACTTCCAGGGTCAGAACACCACGGAAGCCTCCATCTCTCTGAACACTCTAATCTACCCGGTATCAGTTTATTCTAGGCAGCCTGCTATGCCAACCCCTTGAGAAGCCTACTCAGCTCTTTCTACAGAAGGCCTCTCCCACAACGCCAATGGATACTTCAATATGAGAAGATGGAATCTACATTCCTGTCCTCAAAACATCCTAAAACTGGAGTAAAGGCAGATTTTTCTTTAATTTCCACTATATCATATCGCAGGAGTGGCCCTTCTGCCATAGGTAGACAGGGCATTCTGTCCACAGCATAGAATTCCTCATTGGCTTTGATATGTTAACATGAAAGAAAGGAATGGAGTTGGAAGGACACTGAGCATAGATACTAGCAAGCAAGTAAGGTTTATTATCATTTGCATAATCTAATGATGACTGTCAAAAGCTAAACCCAAACTTCAGACTTACTCTTTATATTCCATCTCAATGGATGTTAATTGCCTTCTAAATATGTTGCCAAAGGTACACAGAGATGAAAAGTCTACTTATAAGTCTGCTTGTAATTTAGCACAATTATAAATATTAAATGTGTTATGTAGTAAAAATGAACTTATATATTCAATAGATTTTAAAAGTTAAATGTTAACAAAATTACCATCCATTCATTCAACTTTAATAAATAAGCATCACACCACTAACACACTACTTTTAGGTAGTTAAGAAATAGATCTGAGGATTAGATTCCAGACCAACGGACCCTCCTTCCTCCCTCCCTTCCTCTCTCCCTCCTTTCCTTCCTTCCTTCCCTCCTTCCTTTCTCTCTCTCTCTCTCTCTTTATTTTCTTTCGTTCTTTCTTTCTTTGACAGAATCTCCACTCTGTTGCCCAGGCTGGAGTGCAGTGGCAAGACCATGGCTCACTGAAGCCTCCACCTCTTGGACTCAAGTGACCCTCTCACCTCAGCCTCTCCAGTAGCTGGGACTACAGGCACACACAACCAGACTCAGCGAATTTTTTGCAGTTTTTGTAGCGATGAGGTTTTGCCATGTTGCCCAGGTTCATCTCAAACTCCTGAGCTCAAGCAATTCGCCTGTCTTGGCCTCTCAAAGTGCTGGGATTACAGGAGTGAGCCACTATACCTGATCCAGATTTTTTCTTAATACAAAATACTATTGTCATTCTATTAACTTCTTGAAGGAGAAAAGGAATACAATATACACAATAAATACGTGCAATAGCACATATGCCTTATATACATATGTATACTTAATATATAAAATGTAATACAATTATTTATATGTTATAATAACCTATATTTATACATTCCAATCCATCTCAAAGAGTTTTCACCTGTATCATTTCATATGCATAAAATACATCAGCAAACTGAAGTGTCAGAAAAAGTTTAGGGGCTTCTTCATGGGTGACTTTAGTCAGAATCAGGGAACTACACTTGTTCGTTCTGATTTTTCTTCCCTACTAAGCAGAGAAACCAGTCAAAAGCTCCTATAATGTTATACACTTTGCCCTCCTCTCCAATGGTTAATTTACATATTCTAAGCAATACTGGCAGTCATCTGCCCTGATCTTCACCATCACTTCCTAGACTCCCACTCTCCAAGTCCTGCTAAATGTATTCTCAAATTCAATATCCAAAGAACTAAGAATAGAACTACCATTTGACCCAGCAATCCTACTACTACCTACCCAATGGAAAAAAAAAAATAATGTTTTATCAAAAAGACACCTGCATTTTTCTGTTTATTGTAGCACTATTCACAATAGCAAAGTCATAGAATCAACCTAAGTATCCATCGACAGTGGAATGGATAAAGAAAATGTGGTACATATAGACCATGGAATATTATGCAGCCATAAAGAAGAATAAAGTCATATCATTTGCAGCAACATGGGTACAGCTGGAGGCCAGTGTCCTATGTGAATTTATGCATCAACAGAAAATCAAATACCATATTTTCTCATGTATAAATGGGAGCTAAACAATGGGTACACACGGACATAAAGATGAAAACAGTAGACACTGGGGACTCCAAAAGAGGGGAGGAAAGGAGGGAGGGAGTAAAGGGTTGAAAAACTACCCACTGGGTACTATGTTCACTGTTTAGAAGATGAGTTCACTAGAAGTCCAAACCCCAGCATCACCAAATATACCCATATAACAAACCAATATATGTATGTATCCCCCGAATCTAAAAAAAAAAAAAAAAAAAAAAAAAAAAAAATACATACACTCATATAGAAGGAATAAGTTCTAATGTTAGATAGAACAGTATGATGACTATAGTTAACAATGTATTGTATATTTCAAAATAGCTAGAAGAAAAGAGTTGAAATGTTCCCAACACAAAGAAGTGATAAACGTTTGAGGTGATGAGTTTACTGAATATGCTGATTTGATCATTAGAATTTGTATGCATGGTCAAAATATTACATATTCCCCATAAACATGTACAAATATTATTTATCAATAAAAATAAATTAAAATAACAATTAAGCAAATTTATCCTCCAATAACAACTCATGTTACCTGCTTTCCTCCACCACCACCATCATCCTAGCTGTGAATATCCCTTCTCTCAGCCACTCCACTGGCTACCTTGTCCAACTGCATCCATGAAGGCAGCCAGTCTCCGCATGCAAAGAAGGATGGTCTTGTCAGATACAAAACAGATCATATCACCTCACCCACTCTCAACCCTGCCTAATAAACGTTGATGGTTTCTCATTGCCTTTGGGATGAGTTTTAAGGTTAGTAGCACCACTACTTCTCCAGCCTTCCTCTTCCTCTCTGAGCTGCAGCCACATTGACTTCACATTTACACCTCTCTCAAACACACGACTGCCTCATGTGTCATTTTCTTCACCTGGAATACTCATGCCCAATCTTTTACCAAGTTACTCATGCTCATCCTTTAGATACCAGTAAACAATTATTTCCTCAGGAAAGCCTGGTCTCACCTCCATGATCAGTAAAAGCTACCATTACATGCACAGATTGCACCAGGATCTCTTCTTCATAGCACTTACTATAGCCATAACTATACATGTATCCATGTAATTTTTAAAGCTCCATAAAATAGGATTTTTGTTTTGTTTTGTTTTTTGTTTTGTCCCTTTTCACTTTTGGGTTCAAAGAACTTAGCACTGCTCCTGCCACATAAACAATTCAATAAGTATTTGTTGAATTAGTGAATAAATTAAGAAAAAAATGAATACCAAGGAACCCTATGGACTGGTAGATGATGTTGAGAAAATGTACATAGTAGAAATATGACGCTAGAATACTTAGCATTAAAGCCAGAGGTTAAAATAGCAGACTGAATCCTCCTGAGTAAAATCACTGTATTTGACAATAATTGGAGAGGGCTGAAAGGTTTCACAGGGAGAAAGAATTTTCTTTATTTTTCCTATAAGATATTTTTGGAGTGTCCATTTTGGGAACTAGGCATACCCAGCTCCCGGGGTACGGAAGATGACATGACAGAGTCCCTCAGATTCTAATAGTGAATGTGTTTATGACTCTTTACTTTACTCAAGACCCCAGAGGGGCTCATCTATTAAAAATGTACCCTTGATAACAAAAACAGACTCCACTGAGGTCATACTGTTCGAGATTTTGACACTAGGTTCATTGTTGATTCCACTACAATGCACCTGCCACTCTTAAATGGAAGTGTATCGCTGGCAACCAACCAATTCTATTATAGCACAATCATCCATCTTTGTCCTTTTCCATGGAATCCCATCTACACCTTAAATGAAATGAGTCATATTTATTTTTGTTTTAGGAATTCAACTGTTGACAGTCAACGTTGCATTAGATCAACTGTCATAAATTTGGGAGGGATTAGTAATAATCACAGTGAAACAAAACAGACCAAGGTCGGGTACAATTTAAAGTTGAAGATTTATCATTAGTCATAAACAGGTTGAACTTTTGTTTTACATTAGTCAGCAAGTAGCACATGAATCTCATCCTAAATTTTTATCGTTTAAATTTTCTAGCCTCCCTGATTTATTTTACAAGTTACTTAAATTCATTAGGAATTGATATATTTATATTTTATTGTTTCTTAGTAATGCAGGGCTATAACTTACCATATTCAGAAACTGTCAAAAATCTGAATAAAAAGCTAGAAGGGAACAAATAGAACCACAAGGCTATTGATTTGTCTGTAGCTGCAGATCTCAAATATTTACATTCCTTACATGAAACATCAGAAAATATGCATGATGAATTCAGATATTCCAGCAGTGAGAAATAAAGAAATGTCAGTAGACAGGAAAAATCACAGAAGAACCCAAGGAAGTGTGTAAATTTCATTTAGAGAGAAAATCACGTGGTGAAGCTGGAGCCTAGGGCCAAGCAGGCATACAACACTGATGCAGATTTTAAAGTAGTATTAAAAGTGCATTGTCTTTATATGTAACAAGCCAGAGGGATCAATCATTTCCTTGCGGATGACTGAAGAAGTCTTATAGTACAATATGGAGGTGGCAAATGACTGTATGTGTAACTCCCAAACTTTCAAACACACACACACACTTCATCAATAGAGTATGTGTTTATTAGTTACATAACATCACTTTATATAAATTATCTAATGTGTCCTAGGCATCTTAGAAATGGGTCTAGAAATGGCAGACTACATGCTTTCCGTTTATAACTAAAATGCTTTATTCATCTTGGATCAATCCAAGGTTAATTTTACTTAAGGTTAAATAAATCTATTATTTTGAAGAGGATTTGTGATATGAATTGAGTTTAGAGGGAAGTGAAATGTTTAAAGGATGGTTTCCATCAGAGAAGACTGAGGCTAAAATTAAGTTAGAATGCATGTCCAGGGCCTACTTGCTCTATGTCTTTTTGAGTGAATCTCTTAGAGCTGAGGGAGAGCATGGGATGGGATACTTCTCATCCTTGGTGAGAGGACAAGCAGGGCATTTGCTGGGAGGATGTCAAAGGCCAAAAACCAGGGTAGCAAATTCAAACTGGCCCATTCATCAGAGGGCTAATGAGAGAGGAAGTCAAGATATAGACAGAAAAAAGAATTGCAAAAATATGTTTGCTAAAGAAAAGGTTGAAGGAAACATAGAAAAATTCCAGAAATAGAAAGTTTTTTTGTGTTTTAATTTTTCAATATGCTTCCAGGACAGCCTTATGCAGTTATGAGATAATAAGAGGCTGAAGCAGGTATATCAAGATAAATTTATCTTTATTCCTTATTGATTCACATAGAGATTTAAGGCAGCTTCTAAAGATTCAGAAACTTTAACAAGATACATTAATTAAAGGTAAGATGGGGAAGTGAGGAAAAATAGTTGGTCATGCATGAACAATGATATATAATGACCCCCACATTGCTACAGAGTAGATCAAATTAGCTCTAGAATTTCAGTAGCCTAAGAGAAGGAGAAAAATTGGTCATATAATTCACAATCCCCATAGGAAATTTAATGCCTCAAAGAAATCTTATTCTTTGACTAAAGGAAGATATTTCTTCTAGGATCACCAAAGTGTGATTCTGTAAACACAATTTCATGGTGGCTCAATAATAATTGAACTTAGGCAGCCAGTTCTCTCCTCTCTAGGCTTGCTCTAGAGATAAGTTTTTAGAATTGTAGTCTTCAAGTATTTTTTTTCTGAACAATGCTGATACCAAGTAAGCTTTCTGACAAATATTGGATGTACTGAGGTCATTTTTGCAGTGTCTGCCAAGTGTTTACATTGCCATCTAAATACAGATCATCTTGACTTAACAAAAAATTGAACTAAATGTAGACCATCTGGGATGGAGACCGAGGAGCCCATCTTGTACCTGTAAAGACAGTTCCCTCTCTAACAGGGGAATCAAGAGAGCACTCCCATGGCGGCCAAAAGCCTCCTCCATGTATTGTTTCTTTTGTCTGAATTCAACTTCTTATTTTGAGATAATTGCAGATTCACATACAGCCGCAAGAAATAGTAGACTGATCCCATGTAGCTCTACCAAGTTCTCCCAAAGGTAATATCTTACACAACTCTAATGCAGTGTCACAACAAAGATGTTGACATTGACACCGTCAAGATGCAGAATATTCCTTCACCATAAGGATCCCTCTTGTATCCCTCTTATAAGCTTCCTCACTTCCCTCCCACTCTGAACTCTTGCTTAAACCCTGGAAACTACATATTGTTTTCCATTTCTATATGTTGGTCATTTCAAGAATGTCATATAAATGGTGCCATGAAGTATGTGACCTTTTGAAATTGGCTTGATAAATTTAGCATCAATCCATCTAGGTTTATTTAAGTTGTTGAATGTATCAATAGTTCATTATTATGTATTTCTGAGTAGTATGCTACAATATATATGTGCCACACTATGTTTAATTATCACCTGTCAAAGAACAACCAGAGAACAACTAGGTTGTTTTTAATTTTTGGCTAGTCTGACTATAGCTGCTATGAACATTTAAGTAGAGGTTTCTATGTGAATTTTTTTTTATTTTTCAGGCGTTAATATGCAAGAGTACAAGGGCTGTGTCATATGATATTTGCATGCATAGGTTTTTTTTTTTTTTTTTTTTTTTAAGAAATTGGCAAACTGTTTTCCAGAGTGGTTGTACCAAATATATTTCCACCAGCCATGTTTCAGAGATCCAGTTTCTCTGCATGCCCATCAGAATTTGGTGTTGTCACTACTTCCTTTTTCTTTTTTTAACTTTAGCCATTCTGATAGCTATATATTGATATCAAATTGTGGTTTTTATCTGCATTCCCCTAGTGATAATAATGTTCAACATCTTTTCATGTGCTTATTTGCTCTCTCTGTATTTACTTAGAGGAAATGTCTCTCAGTGTGTTTGGTCCATATTTTTAATGGGATCGTTTTAACTGTTGAGTTTTGAGATTGTGTTATATATTCTAAATACTTATTCTTCATCCAATATGTGGTTTGCAAATATTGTCCCCCAGTCTTTACTTTGTCTT
The DNA here is from genome assembly GCF_002776525.5 of Piliocolobus tephrosceles. Lineage (NCBI taxonomy): Eukaryota > Metazoa > Chordata > Mammalia > Primates > Cercopithecidae > Piliocolobus > Piliocolobus tephrosceles. The sequence goes on along the minus strand of NC_045442.1, from coordinate 78,359,714 downwards.
TTCATTCTTTTAACAAGCTCATTCTCAGATAAGCATTTTTAATTTTGATAAGGTAGACTTCATCAACATTTCCCTTTATGTATTGTGTCTGGTGTCAAGTTTAAGAACACTTTGGTGAATCCTAGATCCCAGAAATTTTCTCTTGTATTTCTTTCCTAAAAGTTTTATAGTCTTACGTTTCCAGTCAATAATTCATTTTGAGTTGATTTTTATATAAGGTGTGAAGTTTATATTGAGTTTCAGTTGGCCTTTTTTATTTGTTTGATTGTTTATTTTTGCTTATGAATATATGACTGCTCCAGGACCATTTGTTGAAATTGTATCCTTCATGCATTGAATTGCCTTTGTGCCTTTGTCAAAAATCATGTGAGCAAATCGGTGTGAATCTATTTAAAGAATTTCTATTCTGTCCAATTGATTTGTGTCTATCTCTCTGCCAAATTGTCTTAATTACTATAGTTCTATAATAAGCTTAATATTCAGCAAAGTAATTCCTCCCACTTTATAATTTCTCAGCATTGTCTTAACTATTCTAGGATCTGTCATGCACATTTTACAATCAGCTTATTTACAAAAGATCTTGCTAAGCTTTTTATAGGAATGACTATTAATTTCAGGAGAATTAACATCTTTACTAGGTGAGACTTCCAGTACATGAACGCCGTATGTCTCTCCAATTATTTATGATGTTTATTATTTCTTTTGTCAGCATTTTTAAATTTTCAGTATGTAGAGTGTATGTTTTTTAAAGTTTACATCTAATCATTTTTTTTCTCTGAAGTAATTATAAATACTATTGCATTTTTAATTTTTGTATCCATGTTCATTTTCAGTATATAGAAATGTGACTGGTGTAAGTGTGTGTGTTGTTAATCTTGTACTCTACAATCATGCTGAAATAATGTATTACCTATAGGATCCACATATTCTCTTTATATATATTCTAGTTCAACTGCAATAGCACTAGCTGAGAAAACATGTACAACCACTGAAACCAGGTGTTATTTCAGTTCAAAAGAAAAATAATGTATGTGTGTGTGTGTGTGTGTGTGTGTGTGTGTATAATCTTTAAAATTATTTGAATCATTGAGCACTGCTAATTCTAGTTTATCCACCAAGATGTGCAGCTTATAAAACATATACAAGTAACTGTGCAATCATGGAATCCATATCAAAATGAATACACTTTTCAGCATTAGTTAGAGTTCAGAGAACCAACTGAATATAATGTGTTGTCTTAAAGAAAATGACATTAGTTCATTGTTTCAGTATTAATTCTCAGTATAAATAGATATCAAATATATAATGTGGAGAATACTAGAAAGCCATTCATGATTACTAAAACATATAAAATGTGAAAACTTCATGTTTAGAATGCAATGAGACCACTGAACATATAAACTGTTACTGCTGAAATTTTAACTTAAGTTTGACAGCAAAAATCATAATTAGACAAAATAATTCTAACAGTGAGGCCTCAGGCTGACCACTAACCACTTAGGAGAACAGCCAAAGCATACTACATCTAAGTAGTCTTCTTTTAAGGATGCTGACTGCAACTCCAAAGCCCTGCCCAAGGATGACAGTGCAGCAGGAATGCAGGTGTCACTGCCAGAAACAGTGAGGAAGGGTGAGTTTGTAGTTAGGGAGATTAAAGCCTAGGTGATAATTGAGGCAAATCCATTTTGAGTGATCATTTATTCAACAGATGCCATACACTTACTTGAAAATGTCAAAATACAGTCAAAATTAGGAAGGCATAAATAGAAGCTTCTCAGAAAACAGGGCCATGGGGAATTGCCTGATGCTTGCTGTCCTAACAATGCTTAGAGGCAGACACCAAGTGGAACAGTGGTTATTAAAGCCATTATTTCTTCTACAATTACTAAATGAATTTTCCATTTTGCAAATGTATATGTATACATTAACTGGGGAATCGTTATTTTAAGAATGCTTGTTAAAATGTTACACTGATGCAAAAATGATTTTCAGTTAGCATTCCCACATATGTAGAAAACCTGAAAATATATCTATAAAGGTATATATCATACAAAGTTTCGTGATTAAAAAAATTGAAAGGCTGGAGGAAATGAATATTGTTTTCATACATAACAAATTCTCAGTAAATTAAATCTTTTATCCCATCTCAAGAAAACAAATTTGAATGCAAGAGAGCAAGAGACAAGTTATTTTAAGGATAAACTTCAATCTAATCTACTATTATTTCTTTCTTTCATAAGTCTACCACAGATATTGGAACTTAAATTCTTGTTTATATGACGAGCATTCTACCCATGGTGCAATTACTTTGCTCTTTTCCTAAATGGATTACAAGATAACTAGTTAGTTGTTGGTCCTTTCTGATGTCTCATTGCAGCTGAAGAAGGAGTGAAGGGATTTTGCTTGAGGAGGAAGAAAAATGGGGGATGGAGAAACAGGTACTACTCATCTCTTTCCCTAATTCTTTGTCCTGTTACCTTTGTCTCTAGAGCTGATGGAGTGAAAGGTGGAATCAGAAAATGAAGAAGCCAAAGACAAGGTTTACAAACCGAAGCAAAGAGTTGGAGAAAAAGCCAATGTCCCACCCTCCCTGGCACCTTATACCACAGAAAAGCTAAGAAGTACAGGGACCAGCATAGAATTAGAAAGGAATATTGCTCCTGGAAAGATACCATCAATGCCATCAAGGATGGAGTGGCAGCACTTGTTCTAAAGATACAGGTGCGTATAAATCATTGTCCAAGGTGGGAAGAGGTACCCAAGTTCAGCAGTCATTACAGCATGTCCACTGATGCTAAAGTGACCAAATGTGGATTTCTAGGCTGACCAGTTCTGATAGTAGAAATGTGACAAATTGCTCATGAGCCATCTCACAATCCTGTGTTTCACAACACAGTGTGTAGGCAGGTAAGTCATCATGCTCCGATGTGCCAATCATCAGAAGGAATGTCAAACCCCTCAACAATAGATGGTCTGGGTGCTGCTGCAAACCATTGAGTCAGTGTCACTGCCTTTGTGACAGCATCATTCCACTGGATCGTGAGCTCTGGAGGATTTCTTTTGTTCACTTCTTTATCCACCCTACTTGGAGCAGTGCCTGGCATGTGGTAGGCACTCAATAAATATTTGTTGACTGAATGAACACATCCCACACGGCACAGCATCCTGGCCCGTGTTCAGGCTGCCTCCTCCTTGCCACCCGGCTCCTACTGCCTGAGCCTCAGTGAAAGCACTTCCAGCCCTCTACAGCTCAGGAAAAACAATGTCTTTTCCATACACACCTCTGAGCCTTGAGCCCTTCCCACTTACTAATAGAATAATACCGAGTAAATTACTTAACCTCTCTAATCCTCAGTTTCTTCAGTAATAAAATAAGAATGATAATAGCCACTCAGGAGAGTTTTGAATATTAAATAAATTAATGTAAATGAAAAGGGTAGCATACAACAGCCTCTCAATAAACAGTAAAATTATTTTCCCTATTCAGTAGATCTATAGATAATTTATTTGAATGGAATTGGGTTCCACAATTAAGATAGTAAGAGAAATTCAGATTCATCAAAAAAAGATCTGCCTTTCAATTTTCCTGGCAATCGTAAAGGAATAAATGGGACCCCATTGGGGCTCCCCTTATAATCACATATCCGTAGTATTGCATCCACAGAAATTTACTAAAATGACTTGAGTACTGACCTTGATTTGGGGGTGAATTAAATATAGCTAGGTCAACTTTGTTGACACAGAATTTACTCCTGATAATCATGATCAACAAGGGGCCACTGGATGGCATGCTATGAGCAACCTGAGGGGGGAACCATGTCTTCTGGTTTCTTGAGAATTTGGTCCCAACCTATGTTGGATCAATGGTCATCATATAGGTTGGGCCCTAAGTCTCAAGAAACCAGAATCCCAGTGGCCCCTCCAGCTGTGGTCACTCCTTCGCCAGCTTCAGTTTTTAATCTGTGTCAGCCTGAAAGCAGAACACAGCTTGAATTTGAGTCTACCAAAAATAATTCTCTTATAAGAAAGATTATGAACAATAAAAACTAAAGACATTTTAGAAATCTCAGAGAAGCATTACCTACTCTCTTCCAAGATGCTGCCCACCCTCACCCCACTGACTCACACTCCTACCAAAGACCTCCTCTACTTTGACCCTCCCTGTTTGTTCATGCTCAGCCTGTGTGTTAGGCCATTCTTGCATTGCTATTAAGAAATATCTGAGACTGGGTAATTTACAAAGAAAAGAGGTTTAATTGGCTGACAATTCTGCAGGCTGCACAGGAAGCATGGTGCTGGCATCAGTCCAGCTTCTGGGGAGGCCTCATGGAGCTTTTACCCATGGCAGAAAATGAACGGGGAAGCAGTCACATCACGGGCAAAAACAGGCACAAGAGCCATTGTGGGGCAGGGGCCACACTTTTAAATATCCAGATCCTGTGAGAACTTAGTATCACCGGGACAGAACCAAGCCATGAGGGACCTGCCCCATGACCCAAACACCCCTCACCAGGCCCCACCTCCAACACTGGGGATTACAATTCAACATGAGATTTGGTGGGGCATGTATCAAACTATATCAGCCAGCTATCATCCTCCTCCCTCGTTTCAGTGACATTGCAGTTCCTACTGCCCAATTCTTTTGCTATAACAGTACTTTAATTAACTCCTCTCGCCTGCTCCCTAGGTGCCAGACCCTGGGTCCCAGATCAGGATTTCCTTAACGCAGTTCTTTCCAAATATTCTTCAACAAAGATTGTGTCTTCCTATAAGAAATGGTTATATCTGGCTGGGCACGGTGGCTCACGCCTGTAATCCCAGCACTTTGGAAGGCCGATGCGGGTGGATCACAATGTCAGGAATTCGAGAACAGCCTGGCCAATATGGTGAAACCCCATCTCAACTGAAAATACAAAAATGAGCCAGGCATGGTGGCTCACACCTGTACTCCCAGCTACTTGGGAGGCTGAGGCAGAAGAATCGCTTGAACCCGGGAAGCAGAGGTTGCAGTGAGCCGAGATCACGCCACTGCACTCCAGCCTGGGTGACAGAGCGAGACTCCATCTCAAAATAAATAAATAAATAAATAAATAATAAATGCTTATATCTGAGGATAAAAGAATTAAATTGTCTGCACATTGTTACCCATATTAGGAATATGAGATATAAAGATCAAAATACAAATGTTCAAACTTGGAATTATCTATGGGAATTTTCCTCTGCCCTTTGTGTTCGATGATAAAAGCTGTAGTCAAAAGACTCCCACCTTAAACACTCACACCTACATACATCCACACACAAACACATATACACATACACATATGTGTCAACATATACAACCACCATCCCATCATGAAATGTTAAATGTAACTAATAATCTATAGTTGCTATTTTTTCACTATTGTCCTTTAAAACTTACCCCAAACCTCAGGTCCCTCGGAATAAAATTCCTTTGTCAAATCATTTTGAAATCAAAAGCTTATGAGTTGTTAGCACAATTTCTTAGACTCTTACCCTTCCTACCTGCGCTCCTCACCTCCATTGGGAATATAAAGGACATAAAGGTATAAAAAAACTGAACACACAGGTGGATTTAGTTCTTCTGCTTATAGAATCAATACATAACAGACACCCTCTACTCTGCATAGCCACTCGATATTGAAAATCAGCATGTCTATCACCAAAGAATCAAAAGTTGACATTTGTACAATTCTTGGGAACCTCAAGGATACTCTTAATATTCTTCTAACAAGAGCAGTATGCCCCTTCCATGTAAATGAACCTGAGAATTTAAAGGAATAAAGAAACTCTATATTGAAGGTAGGGCAGCTCTGACTTGTGGTTGGAAAGCTAAATAAAAAGAAGGTGAGTGATTTAGCAGGAAGTCACAGGAGTTCAGAATTTGGAGGCAAACATACTAAGTGCTTTGAACAGAAAGCATGCTCTTGAGAAGAAAGCAGCCAGTGGCTTCCACTGTTGAAGTTTCCCTCCTTTCTTCCCTCTGGCCACCAGCCTTGGCAAGTGTTCTGAGCCAGGAACTGTACTTTCATGTGACAAGAAAGTACTGATAAACTGCTCTGGACATTTCTATTAAAAAATAGAAAAAATTATCCTTCCATCTCAGGATAATGCTGTCTAATGGATTGTAACATTCATCAGTTTATTCATTAGACCATTAAATCCTGAGGGAACTGATTATTTAAAAAAAAAAAGGAGTCTTAAAATTATTTTGAAAAATTAGCTGCACTTTCCTTTCTTAAGTTTGGTTAATGGCTGGTGCAATGCTTAGTAAACAGACCATATGAACAAGAAGTGGGATTGACCCAGGAATGAAAATGCCCAGATTCCACTTTGTCTGTTGAAGTCAGAAGAGCCATGTTGTCTTATAAGAACTTGGTAACCTGAGTCTCCAACCCCTGACCCAGGCGCTCTTTAGTAACTGTGGGAATATAAGCTGCTGTCTTCCTCCAAAATCAGCCTCTACAGCGTGAATGAAAGCCTGAAACATCTCACAAGGCGGTTATGTTTTTTGCTGGGGGCTAAACATTTGCTATTCAAGGCCTAGTGGAAGGCGACAACTTCCCTAACTCCTTTTCTGAACAGAAAGATGGCATCAGCCAAACAAAGAAAAGTTAGAAACAGGAGTTTAACCACAATCTGTTTTCCAAGATAAATATGGCCTCATGGGGGATTATTCAGATTCAGCTAAAATATTAATTTAAAGCCAAATGGATTTTAGACATAATATGTTTTTCTGTCTACTAGCAAGTGCCAATTAGGAAAGAAAAATGCATAAACTATAGGAACGGGAGAAAATAACTTCCTGGATATCAAGGATGTAAACAGAAAGAGAAAGATCCAGTACTGAGTGAGGCTCACAGGAAACACATATGATGCACTTACAAAACATCCTAAGGTGAAGTGACAAGAACTATTTTAAAAAGAAAAAAAGACACTCAAGAAACCTGTTTTTCAATGCCATGTGTATTAGGTGTCCTAAAATTAAATTGGCATATTGAAAAGAGATTTTTTTTATTAATGAGAGAAGAGACAAATAAAACTACAGAAAGTTATTAAAGAAATCATTAAAGAAACAGAAATTGTTTTGGTGGAAAAGTTGACCTTTCCAAATGAATAAATTAAATAGAAAATGGGTTTATCTGAATGCCTAGTCTGATAAACACTGTTTCTTGTTAATAAACTCCTCACCCTGTAGGAAAAAGAGACAGATAGTCCAGTTTAAACCATGGGGATGACATCAGTGCTTTTCATTCCTGTTCTTATATCTGTGTGTAACAAGCATCTCTATAGCTTTTGATATAGAAACATAACTGCTATGAATTTAAATCTATGACAGCCCATGTTTCTGGCTGATTAAACTAAGTTGTTTATGGTGTCTGCAGTATGAAATCAAAGTGGGAACAATTAAACCATCCATCTCTGGAGCAAGGGGCTTGCTGGCATTGGCATCTGACCATTCATCACCTGCCATGTACCTTTTCATTGTCGTTGCTGCAGCTCCCTGATACGAAGATATTGGCTCCCGTTCTGAAGTGGGTTCATTTGTCACTATCATCAGGTGGTATACAATGGGTGCGAGTTAATTCAAAGTTCTGAGCTTGCATTCTGTGTTGGAACAATTCATTACAAAAGTATATCCTGGAAATTGCAATGCTCTCAATGCTCTCTCTACCTTTCTGTCTTTTCATTTTCCTCCTCAGCAAACTATGAGCAAACCAGAAGCTGCTGAAATGTCAAATCATTATCAAAGCTTCATTTATGCACTCATTCAAGAAACCTTTCCTGAGCAACTTCATGAAATGTGGCATGTGCTGGGTTGTCAAAAATTCAAAGATAAAACAACAATAGGCTCAGGCCTGAGAGATCTTTCAATTTTGTGAATTGGGACTAGAGATGCAGAAATGATGCCCTGTGATAAATGGTAGGACCCAGAGACACAACAGGCAACTTCCATGACCCAGTCTGAGGCTGGACACCAGGCTCCTTCCAGATACACAGCAGGAGAAAAATCAGTATATTTAGTATAAATATCATGGGTTGTATGGTGCCTTCATTATTGAAAACCTGTCGCTAAGTGTGTGCATGTTTTTTTGTAGAATGTCGGATACTATAGGAACCAAGCTAGAGAATTCTTACCCTACACCTTTGCTCCTAACTGGCTATATACAGGTTGAACTATCTTTGACAAAATAATAAATCAAGGTTGCATAGGAAAACTTACGTTGCTGAGTTTTAATAGCTATTTTCCAATGAAAACTTGACTCTGTGTACTGCCAGAAGCATCATATGTGAATATGATCACTAGTTTTCTTTAAAAATGTAGCCTGAATTCAAGCTGCTCAATTATATTTAGGCAAACAAATATGAGAAGCCACGAATTGTACTCGTACATGGCATTGTAAAACAAATTCACCAGAGGCCAACACACAACCAACTCCCTAAGTGATTTGATTCCACTTCAGAACTAAGCACACAAAGGACCCAATCTTCACCCCTGGGATCTCACTTTCTTCCTCTTTGTTTCCTTAGGAGTGTTTCCCAAGTCTTGGTGGGGAGACTTGCACAAGATTAAGACTGAGAAGATAGGAGAACTCGTGTTATAGAGTCTGTGTTAAGTGCCATGAGCTCTGCCAGATGGTCAGCCTCACAGAGCAGGTCATGTTAGTGAACATTTGGAAACCAAAGAGATTGGGATGAATACATAGGAAGTCATCAGCTCAAAGCAACACTGTTAGTAAACACCAGGGCCAGGATCGGACTCCAGCGACCAAGCTGTCTCTACTCTGCAAGTGTTTCTTTCAGAAGTCACCTGGGAGGTGTTTTAAAATCTCAGATCCCTCATCCTACCCTTGGAATTAAAAATGTTGTGGAAGTGCTAGTGGAACAGCATCCCACAGGCATGGACACAGCTGCCTCACAGACTGCGACCCAGGGGACCACCATGTCCCACCTGGCTCCCTCATTCCTAACAGTAAGGGCGCATACCTTTGCCACTAATTTGCATTAAGTCATTTAATCATCACAACCACCTTAGGAAACACATACTTATATTTTCTCCACTTTTTACATGAGGAAACCAAGGTTAGAAGCATAAGTCAACTTGGCTGGTCACATGACTGGTAAGCAGCTGGACTGGAATTCAAGCACAGGCAGTCTGGCCCTGAGCCTTCCTTTTAACTGCTGTGTTACACAACTTTCAGTCCTGCTGCCATGAGTCCTGTGCAGGGCCCTGGCTTCCAGGTGACCTACTACTGATGGTTCTACTTTAGCATAAATGAAGCAACTTTTCAAAACACTGATCCACAACTCTCACTGGCTCCTAATTGCATCAGTGCAGGTGAATTGCTGGCCCGCAGGTCAGCTAAACCTTCCAGATTACAAAATAATAATAATGATAAATAAATAATTGTAATGTTTTCAAAATTAAAATGTTTCTTTAAAACAATCTAGTTGTCTGCCTAGTATGTGTCCACTTCTAGAAGAAATGGCTAGAGTAACTTCCTCTAGATGAGTTTCATTAGACTGGGCATGCAGCCTTCAGCTGGCCACAGCCCTCATTACCCTGCTCCTGATTTACATTTCTGCTTGACTTCGGTAGATACATGAGTTTGAGACCCACAGCCATACAAGCACAGGCTTGGAACATATAGTATTAGCGTTAGATGAAATAAAACAAAGGATGTCCACCTTGCTTGTTATCAAAAGGCTACATATAAAATACAGAAGAAATCCAACAAAGAGCCATGTCCACTGCCAATCCTTTCTGTATGAATACACTCAACAAATAATGTAAAAATGAATTAAAAACTGATACAGGGTGGGGGCGGGCATGGTGGCTCATGCCTGTAATCCCAGCACTTTGGGAGGCCTAGGCAGGCAGATCACAAGTCAGAGATCGAGACCATCCTGGCCAACATAGTGAAACCCCGTCTCTACTAAAAACACAAAAAAATTAGCCAGGCATGGTGGTGCGTGCCTGTAGTCCCAGTTACTTGGGAAGCTGAGGCAGGAGAATCACTTGAACCCAGGAGTCAGAGGCTGCAGTGAGCCGAGATCACGCCACAGGACTCCAGCCTGGGTGACAGAGCGAGACTCCGTCTCAAAACAAAAACAAAAACAAACAAACAAAAAAAAACTGACATGGGGTGAGGGAAACACAATATCCAGAGAATATGAGATGATAGTTGCCAGGGTACACTCTCTCCATCTTCCTCTGCCCTCCCTTGATTCTCATATCTGGCCATACCAAAGAAAGCACCTCTGGCTCCATCTAGACTTTCTTGGTGTAAAATGGAATCCAGATTCACTTTCAGGACTCAATTCCAGGAGCCACTCGAGTGTCCCTGTCCTCCTGCAAGCTGCATGTTGAATCATATTCAGTCTTATTAACAAGAGTCCCTGGAGTTAGTTTCACCCCATCGCCACATTCCTCTCCATCCTCACCAACCATGGCAGCTTAACTGTGCAACAGATTTCTTCTTTCGTTGTTTCCTCTGGGTCAATACATCTTACCTAGTACCCCAGGTCTTTGCTGAATAGTAATACCTCCACTCTTAATCACAACAGGGTATCCTGTTTTGCTAGTAAGTTCCTATCCATCTCTTTACTAGGGATACATTCTGTTTCCTTTTGCATGCCATTCAGCAATCATGCTATCTTTCTTACAATCACCATGACTGGACATTGGAAGACCATACCTCATCCCAGACGGAAATTAGCTCAAGAATCTACACTATGACAATGCAAGTATTTAAAAGAAAATAAGCCATATGATCTATTCAAAACTTGGTAAAAATTGTAGCATGTCACTCCAAGTCTTCCAGTCCAGAAAAATACCAATGTAATCCCAGGATTATTTCCATAGTTCACTATCTCAGAAAATTTCTATACAAGGGCCATTTGCATGTAAGTTAGAACAAAAAATAAGATCTATTTAATCAGGCTACAATTATGAGACAACACCAGTAATTTTTAATATTTCTGGGACCAAACATTCCACCTCCCCCTGCAGAAAGCAGGCATGGGTCTGCTCTGGGTGGCCATGCTGGCACAGGACAGGATGGATTGTCATTGGAGAGTTATTAAAGCTTCAACTTCCCTTTAGTTAATTGCCCATGCTTCATGCAAAGGTGCAATTAGAGAGCTGCTTGCTAATGCAGAGATAAGTAATTGCCTTACTGAGAGCCTTACTGGGAGCAGAGGATATGTAGGATGAGTGAGTAGAGAAGTTAAGTTATTTTGTGTAGTCCAAATGGAGACGATAGACCGTGCTGAGAAAAGGTCAAGGAGAGTGTTCAAAGTGATACCTCCAAATGCCTGCAACGACCATCAAAAACATAAGGGCTATGGTCAGGTGACTGAAACTTTCTGGAGAGTGTGTTTGATCATCTTCGGTCATGTTCTAAAGTATTTATTTAAGCTTTGCACGAGTCATAAAAGGAAAGTCATCTTTTGATATTTGACAGTGATTCTTGTAGGGTACAACGAATAAACATGTAGGACAAAGTTGTCCAAAAGGGGATTTTCCAAGGCCAAGACATTTGTCATTTTTCCAAGGTCCATCACATTTGTCAAAAGGCTCTGCCAGTTAGCAGCACACCAATAAAAAAAAAAAAAAAAAAATTGTCACTTGATATGCTGAGCCTAAGGGAACCCACCTGTTTAAGTGATCTATATCTTGTGCCCTATTTAATATCATTCTATAATGTTAGTGTTATACATGGTTCCACCTTCATTAAATATACATTTAGAAAATAAAGATTTTTTATCAGCTTTTCTCTTTGATTGGATAGGGGGAACAGAGGTTCTTAGATGTCTGACCCTTACTACCCTGCTTCCCTTACTTTCATACTCCCTGTTTTAATTAGGTACCTGCCTCAACTGTTAATCAGAACTGATCCCCCTGCCCACTGGAAACTCCTGATAGAACAGCCACTAAATCAGCCCGAAGACTTCTCTTGTTCAAATTAAGTTATTCCAATCCCATTGGTCTCTCATTTATTTTAACAAGTAGATCCAATAGCAAAGTATTTGTTCACTATATTTTAAAAACTCTTCCAGAGAAAGGCCATTACTTATTGCAGTAAGCTGAGGATAGAAGCGATTTTACTGTCTTTCAGAATAACTAATTTTGATTGATCCAGTTAAGCTGTAAAACATGTTGCCAAGGTTAATTATAATTCATCAATCACATCAACACATGGCATTCACTGATGGAGACAGCTTCACATATTTGTTTGAGGTATGCAAACAGCTTCATAAAAAATCAGCTTTAATAATCTTTCACTCTCTGTTCATTGTCAGGAAAATGTGATTTAAGTAAAATCATTTATCCATCCCTAAATACATTAATGCAAAACAACTTTACATTTTTAATTCTTTATAAAGAAAATCAACTCAGCCAACAGAAATCAGTTGACAAGTATAAAAGGTTTTCAGTCAGTTTAATCTTCATGGAGTGTTTATTGATGTTATGTGAAGTCAAAACATTATTTAGATAAATGCCTTTATTGTTTATGTGGATTTTGGAAAAAGAATCTGATGGGTTTTTTCATGGTTCTTTTTTAGGTAAACTTTAAAAAAGGATTGCAAACAAGTCAGCAGTAGTGCCAGTTTGATGGTTCTTTTCAGCAGGTGCTGACATTGATGAAAAACCTGGAGAGCTGGAATCAAAATGACACTCATCTTCCAAGGCCAGGGGATATTTCCCTTAGCACAGTTTGAGTCAAATGACCAGCATGGGCACTGCTGCCTAGAAGGCTTTATTTGGTAATGACATCTCCAAAAATAAATCCATTCATTTCTTCCTGTGAAATGACTATTTATGAGACCTTCTCTACTGGGCATTGAGCTAGGTTCTGTCAGATCAGCAACAAGCAAAGTAGCTATGACTCCTGTATCCACATAACTCACAGTCCCATGAGGAAGCAAATGTTAGAGAAATGACTGCAATACCGTGTGCTGTGCAATATCATAAAAGAAGCACATAGAATACTGTGTGAGGAAACTGAAGCAGACACGTAACTCACCTGGGCGATAAGCCTGGAAGCAACTTTCAGTTCAGATCCAAAGCAAACACAGAAGTTGTCAAGGCGAAGAGAAAATAAGAGCGCTCCATGGTGGTCAGGGCTTCTGATACTTTTTAGCTATGAGACCCTCAGCCAAATTGCCAGGCCATGTATGGAATACAGAGCCATGAAAACCATCAGGGATATAGGATTGTCAAAAGAGAAGAGGATCAGAGCAAAGAACAAAACACCATTCTCTTCCAGTCACTGAGAAACCTGTTTATTATTTCAGACGGCACTAGTTTCAGTTCTCAAATCATTGTTAAACAAACCAGCAAAAACCTGCCCACTCACTCAGCTTTTATCAATTCTGTTTGCATCAACTTCGATGAAGAAAGCCAATTACTCTTATTGACACAAATCATCTTGCCAGAGAACATTTTCAACAGAAGAGAGGAAACGAAAGAAAGACTGAGAGAGTAATCAGGAATCGGCTCCCAGGTATCACTAATAACCCCAAAATAACCTTCCCCTATAGCTATAGAAGCCCTAACATTCCATTCAGCACCACTCACTACAGAAGCAAAGAATTCCCCGGCAAGATGTGTACGTCTTCAAGAAGTCAGAAGCGCATCTGCACTTTCTCCTGGTCTCAGCTTGTGAGATTTTATAGTGTCATGCAGTCAAATGAAAGAAACCAAGAATGATTTAAAAATATGTGTAGTCCATCACTTGTAACTGTTCATTTTCTTGGAGGTTTAGAAAACTTTAGCGTAAATGGTCATTTCAAAAGATGGGCAAGTTTTGGTCCATCCCTGAAACCATCATCAATTTTTGTCCTAGTCATCTCTGCTTACATATGTGTGGTGAGGGAATTCCAACTCCTCCTTCTTTGGCTTCAAAGATGTGTAGTGTGTGATGATATCTGAATTTACTGAAGATGAGAAGTAATATGGCAAGAAATCACATTTCATAACACCAAGTGTCTATCATCTTATTGACTCCTCCAAAGCTCTCCAGAGGCTGAGGAGGGTAGATCAATCCATTTTTCTCACTGCTTCCCTTAGAAGGATACTATGCCACTTCCTGGAATTCTGGTGAAGAAAAAAAATGTTGATCTTGTTACTTACTATGGCTGGAATCCAGCTAAAGCATAAACATTGCACACTTAAACATTATTTGAGCAACTTTAGAAGGAATATTGAGAGCTTCCTGCGAGATCATAGCAATATTAAGGCCATGAGGTAAGCAGACCAGCATGGAACAATAGGATGCAGTATCCTCCAACAAGGGCTAGTGACCTAGATGGAGGATGATAGGAAAGGAATAAGGCATGAATAGAGCCAAGAAAAGGAGGTTATACTAGCCACTACTAAATCTGGAATTTTACCATACTCCCTTAGTGAGAAAGATGTGATTATTATCATCTATCCCCCAAGTAGAGATTCTTAATGATCATTTGTAACTGACAGAACACATATGTCAATGCCTGAATTATCTATAAGTAAAATAAGCATGGTTTTAAACCACTGTATAATATTTATTATTCTCCAACTTAGAAGTCCTACTCTGGAAGAGAATTATCTGACTTGGGTGGCCTTATCCTACACTTACAATCATATCAGCAAGTTCTGTTCCAGCGAAAACCATAAATAGAAATATTTGCTAAACTAATCATTATTTAAGATGAAAGATTTTTCCATTTATTTTATGTTCCACAATGTACTTAAAGGCCTTTCTCAGTTAAAGGCTTCAAAAAGACACAAAAATGATAAATCTTATTGCGATGAAAATGTCTAGTAATGATCAATTTGAAAGAAGTAGCTTGACATGAAATAAAGTAAAAAACAAACATCTTCTATGGAGCTTCTGAAGTTTAAACCATCTCAACTGTATGGTAACATCGTCTTCAATAATGAGGAAGAAAAATATTTTATTAAAAACAAATCACATTTTAAAAGTTTATAAGACACTTCAGGAAATTAAAACAGCTTAAAGTTTAAACTAATGCTAAGGAAGGAAATGTACTATCTTCTTTAATGGCCACATTTTAAGGTTTGATACATTTTCTGTGCTATACGCACATGAAGTTCAATTAAAAAGTATTTTGAGTGTGTATTATGTGGTAAGCATTGCAGATATATAGATCAGTATGTCATTTTTTTATCCCGAATGGTCCCACATAATACCACATAGGAAGAATTACACGTGTCCACCAAACCAACACATAAAATTATGTTGTACAAGTTATATATTGTTATCTATGCAGTTAGAATAAAACTATAGTGTTTATTTCTATTGAAAGATTAGCTCTTTTGACCTCTTTACTGCAAAAATTTAAAACATTGGTTGCATTATTTTATTTAATTCTGTGTTTCATTTCTTTGTGACAATGCAAAGAAGAATCAGGTTAACCTGGTCTGTTGAGTTCCTTTACATCTTTCTGAAGAAAGGGATTTATAAAGATGTCAGCTAGTTATATAATAACTTATGAAAAGACAAAAATCCCTTTTCTTTCAGTTTTTGAAAATCACTTTTCATGAACTATACTTCTAATTGAGATTAAGAAGTACATTTTAGAGTCAGTTTATTGAAATTTTGTAGAATGAGATTTCATTTAAACTAAATGTTGAATATTTGAATATTTTAAAAGAATGTGGCCATTCCTGAACAGGTATTTGTGGTGTATTTATTGTTTACTTTGCTACTTTGTGTTAATAGATTTATACAGGAATTCAGGCCAATTACTCGTGGATACCCATTATGTTCGAATAATATTTAGCCATGATATGTATTTTCGGAAGTGAATTATTGATGAATAAAATGAACTTACTATTGTCATTAAATAGGTCATAATCTTACTTAAAATTGTGTCCTACGCACAGTATGTATGAATATGTTCAACTTTTGAAGGACCATTGTATCTCCTTCCTTTAGTTACTAACTGTAGAATATTTGCATATTAAAGCATTAATAATATCACCTAGTAAGTGATCATTTTCTTTGCCAGGATATACGTGACTCATAATATCATTGCAAGAATGGGTTATGTTTAGGTTTTGCTCCTAAACTTCAAGGAAAAGCACAGTTACATTCTGCACATTTTATATTCTAACTCTTAGAATTATTTTTTCTTCATATACAACATACTTATTCCAATTATATCTTTAAGTTTTTTAAAGTTAGTTATTTAAAGTGAACATACATCAAGAGCTTGGTACAGAAATATACTGACAAGAGTCAGTATTTCTGCTGGCTCCAAACAATAGGGAAATCATTTGGAATTGGGAATTCCAAACAATTCCCTCTCCACCATCTGAAAACATACAGCTCCCAGGCTTTGGAAACCATAATTGCCATCGTCACTCTGTGCTGAAAATCACATTAATCCAGCCCTGAGGATCCTTCACTGGCCTTTTGCTCTGAGATAAGTTAGACTCTTACTAACAAATGGAGTCTAATTTTTTAGGTCATGTCACTGCCTTAAACTTTCTAGAAAATTCATATTCCAATATCAAAGAACTAAAATAAAGATCATATTGTTACTGTCCATGTGCTGCAATTTCAGCCTATGGAGATACTGTCCAAGGTAGACATTTACAAAATTTCCTAACTCTATGCTCATGACAACTCAGGAAAGATTTTTGGTAAGCAATAAATAAGCTGCTTTCAATTCAAGATGGTAGATTGAACATCTGCATTACCTACACTAAACAACATCAATAATTTAGGGAGTAGATGTACAAGAGTATTTTTTAAATCATAGAAAACTTTCTATCCATTGATAGGTTATTGGATTCAAAGCTGTATTGGAGCTTTAAAACTTTCCTCTTATTTTTTGAATTATTTTATATTTCACCACATAGGAAACTACATATGACACTCTAGATGGAGCCAGAGAAAATATTCCACAAAAGGAAAAGGCTGGCAGTCCAAGAAAACTGCATTCAGAGAGAGGAAGCAGAGGCTAGTCTAAGTGGAAGGCATGAAGTTTGGATTTGGGCAGCTCCCACCCTTTCTAGTTGGGTGCTTTGGGCAAGAGGTTTATTCTGTCTTGTCTGGTCAAGTGAGGTAACAAATGGAAATTGCAGCATAATTTTAAGGGGAAGTTGAAATAACCCTATGAAATACCACTACAGCTTGCAAAAACATAGGAACAACGAAATGAATCCACTTGAGAAATAATTTAAAATTTTAGTTGTTAACATTTTTACTAATTACCGGTTTAGACTTGGTTACAGTTCCCTAACAGTGCCAAGGGCTTTAAAATAAAGTGTCCAATTAATTAGAAAGCGTTTCTAAATAAATGGTATGAATGAAATGTTTCTTCAATTTTGAGTTGGTCTCTTTTTGTAACTTCTCATCATATTATTGTTCAGAAAATAACCAAACACAATAGATTACAACAATTTTCATTCATTTTTATTCAGAAATAAAGTACTTACTATGAAAATTTTAAGAAGAGAAGCAACAATAAAGGCCAATAATCATTCTAGATATGACAACTAATTCTTCTTTTAATATGGGAATTCAGAATTGGGAGAAGGTTGCAGGTTTTTAGTTCATTCAATCTTCCACCCAGTCTTGAATTTTCAGTGAAGTTTCTATGAGCATGGGAAGAAAACTTTGTAGACATTCTGCTACCATATTCTGTTAAGCTACAATTTTTTCACATTCATTTGCAGACAATTTGTTGGTCTTCTCTTTTTATGATTCTTGAAGGGTTATTTTATATTAATTACAACATCTAGAAATCATTTTTTAAATTTTAAAATAAAAGTGACATTTCTGAGAAATGTATTCTTTATCCTCTTAAATCCTGTCTGAAATCATTATCATCGTAGGAGGTGGAAAACCAGGCAGGCACAACTGGATCCATTGCAAGAAAGTTTGCAATAATTTTAAAGCTTCCCTCTTCCAAACAGAAGAATAGAGAAAAGTTATGTATTTGTAGGTGAATGATACTTGGGAGGAAAGAGCAGAGTTTCAAGATTCGTCTGGCTCATAGTCCTTGCCTACAAGCTTTGCTCTTTCTGGGGATGGGGAAATGAAAGAATATCATCAATGTTCTTTCAAAGAAGATAAAAACAACGTGTGGCATTTTTTTCTCTGCCTAGGTTTTTTATTAACTGATTTTCTTCTACTTTTGGATTAATTCTTATTTAAATGATTTCCTTAATCACTATTATTCTTTCAAAGTTCGCCCCAGGAATTTACATGAAAAACAGTATTTTCGTAATAGAAACCACATATCATCAACACATTAAGAAAAATTTTTTTAAATGGATGTTATATATACTGTGTGTTAGAGACTTCAAAAGCTCATTCAAAATATTTTTGAAACATTTTCTTTAATTAATGCAATTTCAAATGGCACATTAAAATTCTGTGGTTTATATTTAAATTCAATCATATCCATTTAAAAAATTTTAAAAATGTTTTCAAAATCTTGAATCATATAAAAATAATGTAACTAAGAAAAATTAAAAATAAATTAACAAGTCATTGTGAAGGAAAGCACAAAGTATGAATAAAACATCACCCTTGTACTTTTCTGGCACTACATATGCAGAACTGACACAGTTATCGACTCTACAGAATAGTCTTTAGAGCTTCAGTGAATGTGCTCAATGTGACTAAGCAGCCAATCAAAGCCTTGGGACAAATAATGTATACAAGTGAACATCAGGAGGTCAACATAAAGGCATGCCAATTTAGAACAGTCAAGAGTAATGTACAACTCTCGAAAAAATATGTAGATACAACAAATATAATAAAATAAGAGAGATAACACAAGAATTGGAAACATCTGTTTGAAATGGAAGGGAATTTCCAAGTCTATGAGTGAAGTTAAAAGATAACCCCAACCTGAAAGTGTGGGGACAAGAGACAAAAAGAGAATTGTTAAATTGTTAGAAGATTCAACCAGACAATACATGCAGAGGCTCATGCTGCTCTCCCCAAGAATTGGAACTAATTAATAACCTTAAACAGGCCCACAGTTTTAAGGCCATAGCAAGCCTTCTAAAGGAAAGTCAAGTAATCCAAGGACAGCAGAGGCAATTTTTCAAAATCTCTATGTTAATATCTCCTCAGTTCCATAAAAGACAGGAATACAAAGAGGACACGAGATAGCTTTGGGAAAGAGAAAGAAATAAATAATGTAGCTGATCAGGGTCACACTGAAAATTATTGTCAGAGAACAGGATGACATGAATATGTTACGGAATATATTAAAAACCAACTCAAAGGTTTTCGAATTCAGGAACAACAAAGTAGAAATGAACAAATCCTGTGCTTTTTCAATGGGAGAAAATTTGAATCTAGAAAACAAATCATAGGTGAGTATCTACTTCATCTACATAAATGGCCACCAAATTCTTTATAAGGTTAGATCTACAAGCATTCGGTGTTAATGTACATTTGGAAAATGAAATTTATTTTTCTTGCTACCATCTTTATAATGTTTCACTGGCTTCTCTTGCACCCAAGCAATTCCAAACTCCCTAGGTGACTTCAAGCAACCTCCCAGGATCAGTGCCGCTAGCCCCTCCAGCACTGATTTTTAACACTGCTTTCCAAACTCCTGGTAGCTACCAATCAGCCCTTTTTTCTGTCCTCATGCCAGTTGAATCACTTGCTTTTCTCGCTGCTTAAAGGACTCAGAATTCACCTTTTTTTCCTGCTTCATCCTTTATCATTATGCAGGTATCAATTCAAATGTGGCTAAAGCTCTCACCACAATCCAAAAATGATTACCCACACCCTACCTGGTCATGTCTACTCCCTCATCTTATTTTCTTTAGAGGAAATGTCAACATCTAAAATTGCAAAGTGGTTTTGTTTGCTCACTTGCTGAGTGTCTAAATTCCATCTCCAGAAGATAATCTCCAGTAGAAGAGTAGGTTTATGTGTTTTGTACACAGTTATGTCTCTAATATCTAGAATAGAACCTTGGCCCCCTGAAACATCCAAAAATATTTGTTGAATGAATAAATTACAATATTTATGAACCCATGTGTTTCAAGGTATTTAATAACATCATCAGGACAAGAACAAGATAAGCCAACATATCTAAAGTATAAACTGTGGTAATCTTAGAGAATAAATTTCCTTAGAAAGGTATGAATTTCTAAATAACATTCATGCTGTTTCTCTTTTAAATTTAATGCATTAAATATGACATCAGAACCAAAACTCTATCTTCACAGCATCAACTCATGCTAGTTGGCGCGGGAAAACAGTAAACCAGCAGTATTGCTTATACAATTCCAATCAATTAGAGTTAATTAGTTAGTAGTTGTAGTACTTTTTAGACATTTCATGATATTATGTATGTATAACTAATGGTGAATACAGGAATATGCGATAAGAGGCAAAGAGTTTTAATACGTTTAAGGGGATTTTCTTGTTATTCCATATGACATTCATAAGAACAGCAACCAATTATTGAGCCAGATATTATACAAAGTGTTTTATATATGTTTTCCTTTAATTTTTGCAAACGCCCTGATAAGTAGAATCATGATTTCTGTTTTTAAGATAATAATGTAGAAGCTCAAAGAAAGTTAATTAGCTGCCCAATTACATAGGTCATAGGTGGTAAAGTAGGAACTTAAGTATCACTTCTCTACCTTGCACATGTAAAATCAGGAGTTCTCCATGTTGGAAGTCCTCTATAAATAGCTATTCTCAAGAACCCTCTGATTTTCTTGATGCTTGTGGGAGAATATCCCTTTATTCTTTCTTCTGGCTCCCTATGCCTCAAAACCCAGGAATTCACCCCTAAGCCTGTAACTACCAATACAAACCAATATATTTTCCCTGATCCAAACACTGCTTTCTCAAACTAAGGTGGTAAAGGCTTGTTTTCATTGCCTGTTACGATTTTCTGGCAATATCATTCTCTGAGATAAGGTCTCGTCCTCATCTTGGAATGAAGAAGGGAACATTAGCTATCATAATCAAAATTAAACTCACATTGACAATTCAGAGTGTGCCTACTGAGTTGTGAGATTTCCAAAATGCCCTGGGCATCCACGGTATAAAATGTACTCCATGGCAGAAGAGACAATACTTGATATGGATGCATCCATGCATTTAACCTGTGTCCACAGCAGATACTGCTCACTGACCATGATATTATTTGTGATTGAACCCAGGTAGATGTGGCCCCAGAATTCTTGTCATCTCTCCAAGCAGCTATCATCAATCAGTCAGCATTTTCATGAGGAATGAAACCATTTCGCTATACCTTTGAATGCGCAAAGGAAAGTTGACCAGGCCTTGAAGAATGAATTAGATTCTGCCTTGTAATAGTAAGGGGAGTATAAATCAAAAGAAATGAATATAATGTAAAAAATTACAGAAGCAGTAAAGCAAAGAGGTGCATTTACAAAAACATAGATTCCACATCATAAATGCTATGAGAGGAAATGTATAGACAGCCCAGGTGCCCTCAGTACAAGGAAGGTCCCAAATACCCTATTAATATACTCAACGTTCGCTTTCTGAGCAAGGAAGGGACCTATTTGTAATGATTGCTTTAAAGTGATTAAGGTAGAACCTGACAACAGGATGAGGTCTGGGGAGGCAGGGATAGAGAAAGAGTGACAGTTCCAATCAGTTAAATGACCATGAGTAGAGTGAAGGGAATGACAATGTGATTACACACTAATCCCATCCACGGCAATAATGAAAAGCAGGTGGCTGTATTCCAGAGTGCAGATTGTTAGGACATGAGAGCTGATTGGTCGTTGGGAGTGGAGTGAGGAAAAGGAAAGCAGAGAGAGTAAAAGCTATGCAATTATAGCTAACAGTTGTTGAGGGTCTGCCAAAAACTGTTGGAAGCACTTTGCTTATGTACTCATGTCGTTTTTACAAAAAATCTATGAGGTAGATACTTTAATTATCCCCATTTTACAGAAGAGGAATCAGAGAGACATCATGTAGGTTTGCCAAGATTCATATATGAAGCACATGGCTGAGTTAGGATTTAAGCTTAACTCAATCTGGCTCCAGACTTGTGCAGGAAATCTGTGTCTTTCAAAGTTTGGTCCGTGGACCAGCAGCATCAGCATTACCTGGGATCTTGTTAGAAATGAAATTGTCAGGATTCACCCCAGACCTCTGGAAGTAGAAACGTCTCAAGGGGACCTAGCAATGTGTGCTATCATGACAGTGGTCTTAATCCCACTGAAGTTTGAGAACCACTGCACAAAACTACTAGACATAGTTTACATCTGGTTCAATCTACTATCTAGTGTATAGATGATGAAGTCAGTAGACTACAAATAAAGGGTCAAAAATAGAAACTATTTAGAGAGATAAAGAGCTTGTCTTCATCTCTGCTGACTCTGGGTTACCAGAGGGCTTTCTAGATGGAGATGATCAGTGAGTTGTGAGTGACCAATGGAAGGCCAGAGCTTGAGAGAGCTGGAGGCTGGAGATACAGATAAGCTGTATTCCACATAGTGCATTAGCTGAAATCTTAGAAGAAGAGAAGCTCTCCAAAGGCTTTTCCAGGGAACATCCAACAGCAGAACATTATGGCTGTTTTCACTTACGGGAAAAGAAAAGAAAGCACATGCTGAACTGGAGAGAGAGAGAGAGTCACTAACAAGAATTAACTATCATCATGCAAGCTCAGGCTCCTCAAGGCCCTTAGACAACCACCTCCTATTAGAGGCTGAAATTAACCTGAACTTCTAGAAAGAGTGGATAAAGTAGTGACTAGTCTCAGAGAAAAATTAAGAAGGGATTCCTGAGCTTGTAGATTTATACATTGAATTTCTCAGAGAAAGTAGTATTAGCAAAGTGTAGGACGAAGACAGACTTTTTTAAAGGATTGCAGTAAAAGTGCATTGCAAAGGAGTCGTGGTGAATACAGACAATGTTTCAGAGAATTTGGCAGTGAAGGGAAACTATAAATAGCAGGGAGGTGAGGACAAGGGAGAGGAAGATGAAATGGATCTGCAACAAGACTGCCCATAGTACTCTTTGGGGCACCATTTACATGGAAAATAATAGTGTCACTCATGGAAATACCATCAATCCTCTTCCTTAGAGATGGTCTTCATTATAGACTTACCATCTATCCCCCATTACCCCATCCCCCAAAGGAAACACTGAAATCATTCCCTGGTTCTTGTAGTCTAGCTTTGCACGATGTCCTAGACAGGAAAGAAAACGAAACGTAACCAAAGTCACTCAGCTTTCCAGGATCATCAGGTCCATGACTCGATACAGCAACACAATTTTACATTGGCCCAATGACACTCGGACCTGCTGTTTTCATGATACGGCCAGAATTCAGAGAAGAAATCTTGATAAAAATGTAAAAGAAAGAGGATAGATGTAAACATATTTTGTCATTTCCAAATAGCGGTGCCTTGTAAGGGAAGGTGAGTATTTCAGAATGGAGGGATGTGATGAAGGGAGGGTTTTGAGAATTAAGGGGCATAGATTTTATCAGGGTAAGAAAAACTGTTTTTGATGCAGTGTAAAAGGAAAGAGGAAAGTTTCAGACCAACCACACTGGGTTCGGAGTCCATCTGTTCCATTTGATATAAGCAATGACTTGAGCAAAATATTCAGTTACTTGAAGCCTCAGGTTTCACAGTGTGAAGCCTCAGGTTTCTCCTCTGAAAAAGAGAATGATAACAGTACCCTTGTAAAATAATAGCACTCTTATAGGCACTACTCCAGAGATTCAATGAGGGCTCACTCCAGGAGGGAAACAGGTGTGGTTTCATTTCTACTTTCCACTTTCCATTTTGTGAACTGTAGAAGAAAGTGTGGGAAGAATTTGTTCAAATTTGGTTCTAAGAGGAAGAGCTTAAAAAATACTCACTGATATTCATGTAACAGTTTTGGCTATCATACTACATCTTTTCTCCAAAATTGCATTTTGCAAGTAGCACCCTTTTTACCCTTTTCTCAGGGCATACAGCCAATCTGCTATGAAATTTTAAAAAGAATTCTCAAAAGACAGGTGTCCCTTCAATTAGTGTTATCTCAAATGACTTTCTGCTGGAAGACCTGCTGCCCATCACAAATGTAGTGAGAGAATTCACCTTCTGTCCAGAGAGAATGTAAATCAATCCTACACACCCCTCACCATGCAGAGCTGAGTAATAGGTTTCCATTAGGACACAAATTTAATGACCTCATCCAGCACAGAACTAATTAAATGAAACTAACACATCAGTGGTAAAGATTGAAATGCCGAGCAAACTGTGGTTTATTTCTGGATTGACAAGCACCAATAATAGTCATTCCATCTGTGAGTTTTCTCAGCTATGAAGAATGTGTCTGCAGAGGCTTCGAATGAAACAGCAGCCAGAGCGGAGGAAGAAACAAGGAAGCTGCCTGCCTCTGGTGTGTACCTGGAAGGGAGATCTAGTCCACACCTAAGACGACCTCAAGGCTCTGTCTCAGTCAGGCTCCTGGCTTTGGAAACCTTCCTAAGACCTGCTACTGGATCACACATCCATGTGTGAACTGTCTGCAAGGATGGGATGCCTGTATGTTATGGATACCCAGGCCTCTGGAAACTTCGCTTGCTGCAATTGTCCCTGGATTGAGACTCAATAAGGCACACATTTTGTACCACAGCAGGACAGTTTTGTGTATGCGTGTATGCATGTGATAGTCAGTCTGAGGACTATAAATCATTGAAACGAAATGCAAAGTCACAGAGAGGAGTTAAGTGTTAGTCCTCTAGCAGCAGCAAATCTACTTATCAAACCAAAGGAGTTGGACAGAATCTGAGCCCTAGAATATAGCTCTCAACCATGGCTCTACCTAAGAATAACCTAGGAAACTTTTGAAAAACACTGAAGCCAGGACCCCAGAGATTCTGACTTAATTGTTCAGGAGTAGAATCTGGATTTTTATTTTGGACATTCCAAGTGATTCTACTCTGCAGCCAGATTTTGGAATCACTCCCCTAGATTCTAGAACAGGAGCATCATTTGTGGTAAGTTCATAAAAGCAAAGCAGGATTCTGGGCTAAGGGAATATATAGAAATTCAGGATCCACAACCTGATATGAGATGGCTAGGCATAGCTGCCTTCATGACTGCTGTGAAATTAGTTGCTTACCTAATGCTTGTTTCTCTTTCCCTGTGGGGATGCCACATCTCTTTAGCTTAGCTTCTGTGTGCTGACTGGCTGAAGATCCGACAGACACAGGCAGAGCTGAAGATCTGATGTTGCAAGGCTTTTGGTAGAACTTTCTCTCCTACTTACATCATCCAGCTTGGACCATGTCAAAACAGTACCACATCCTGGATTCTCCCAAGTGATTGTGTCTACCTTTAGTAATGGGTCATAGTTGAACAGTCTTGCCAAAGAAGGCATCTCTTACGATAGGAGAGCAATACCTCTTAGCTGATTAGTGTTCAGAATCTCAGTCCTGACTCTGACGAGTTATCAAGGCTGGTCCTCCCCAGCCTTCAACACTGCTCACAGGGAGGTCAAATGTAGGCCTACTGGACTCTGCATGCTGTAGCCCCCACATTACGTACAGAGCTCCACATGTCCAAGTGATCACTAACTATCCCCATTCTCCAACTCTGCTTTACCTTTCAAAATGGACTAAGACCATTACTCCAATGGGATTATAACAGAACATACCATCCCCCACTGCCCCTTGCACCACCACAACTGAGACCAATAGGCTCAATCCCATTAGATCCTGTGTTTTAACAATCCCAGCAGGGAGCCCAAGTGTTCCAGATGAACTGTATTCATCAGGTTCCATAAGCATACACTATTTTGAAGATCCCTTAGTAGGACTCAAGCTCCTACATCTTCTATACTCCCCAAACCCTCTGGCACTCAAGACATGCCAGGATCAAAATCTCATCTCTGAGTACTCTGAATATGTCCTTCCCTTCTTGAAGAGAAAATCAATTGGCACCTAAGAACTTTTCTCTGAAACCCTATTAAAGGATGAATTTTGTTCTCTGTTCCTTTAATTCTCCACATACCACAAGTCTTAGAGTTCATATAGGGACAATTAACACTCTGAATTGTTACTTCCAAGCTATTTTCCTTCTTTTCTTTTTTGTTCCCTAAAATGTAAAACTTCACTATCAATGAATGCTTCTGTTTTCCGTCATTTACAGTCTTCTGACAGCCTCCCCACCATCATCCCCTGATGATACTGGCATCTGGCATTGATTTTAACATAAGGCTATTGCCATAATTGTTGGTGATATCAGTAAGCACGTAGATGGTCCAACCATGAAAATGGTTTCTCAGTTTGTTAACGAACCACTCTCCAATGTTCATGTCCTATATTTTACCTTAATTAATCATACTTCAGAACTCATCATTATCTATTATTACACCACATCCAAAAATAACAATTTCAGACACTGTACTACCTTGTAACTTTCAAGCTTTCTTACCCTAGTATATTCACTGTCACTTTAGTTGTTTCTTGACCTCTTGAGATCTCCAATCCATTGATTATAATACATTACAGTGCCATTGTCCACAACCTTCCCTGGGCTCTCATTTTCTTTCTTAGCTGATTTAGATTTCATTTCCCATCATTAAAATGCCTTACATAAATCCAGTTGAACATCCCCACACTTCTGTCCTTCCATTGTCAAAATCCCAAGCTGGGTTTCAGCAGATCTCTGTCACCTCCTTACATGTATCATCACGCAGATAAAAACGAATGACTCTGCTGACTGGTCTTACTATAAATTTATAATCACAGCCCTCAAGTGAGTTCTTGGCACTGACAGCCCCAATTTTGCTGGTTAATTTACTGTCTTATTATCAAGGGTGACTTTCTCACACCTTTTATTTTTCTCCCCATATCTCTGGTGCTACTTACACAAACACCCCTCATTCTCACCTAGTTAACTCGCTGAGAGAACTTCCTTAGCGTTCTACCACCAAGTCAACCCACTTTGCTTCACCTGTAGCAGAATACGCTATTTTCCTTCCTGATCCAGTGAAAGGCAAGACTTGTTTGTACTCACTGGCTCACTTCCCTCCCTTCTCTCTTTTGTACCCATTCCAGGCAGCCTTTTATTTCAAAAGCTCAAAGTCATGCTCCTTAAGTGTCCAATAGGCAATTCTCAGTTCTCATTTTACCTGACCTCTCAGTGACACTTGTCATGATTGATCACTCCATTCTTGAAATATTTTCCCTCTTTGGCCATTAGAATGTCCTCATTTTCTGATTCCTCTCCCTGCCTGTGGTTTCTTTCCCTGCTCTTTCATTGGCAACATTGTTAAATCTCTCTTTTCCCGACTTTTAAAGATGAGGTGCCTCAAAGTTCAGTCATTCTTCCCTTGTTTTACTCCATGTGCACATATGCCTTTGGTGAGCTTATCCAGTCTCTGGGTTTAAATAACATTTCCACAACAAGGATAATATGGTTTGGCTCTGTGTCCCCACCAAAATCTCACCTTCAACTGTAATAATCCCCATGTGTCAAGGGCAGGACCAGGTAGAGATAATTGAATCATGGGGGCAGTTTCCCCTAGGCTGTTCTCGTGATCGCTAGTGAGTTCTGAGAGCTATTGATTTTATAAGGGGCTTCCCCCTTCACTCAGCACTCATTCTCTCTCCTGTCACCCTGTAAAGGGTGCCTTCAGCCATGATTGTAAATTTCCTGAGGCCTCCCAGCAATGCAGAACCTTGAGTCAATTAAACCTCTTTCCTTTATAAATTACCCAGCCTCAGGTATGTCTTTATTAGCAATGTGAGAACCAACTAATACAAAGGCTCTATGTTTTTTTAACACCAGCCCCTAGTTCTCCCCCGAGTTCCAGACTCACATATCCACTGCCTATGTGACATTTCCTCCTGGTTGCCCAGTAAGCATCAGAGTCATCACATCTGGGGAGATGATTTACCCACATGCCCAGGAAAAGCAAACTAACAACAAATATACAAAGCCCCTCTGAGTTAACTTTGACTTATTCTCCTACTCATGTGCAAATCATCAGTACATCCTATTTAAACTGGAGTTTAAATATAAACCATCACTTTAAAAGCAACAACTTTTGCTAATAGATGCATCACCTTTATTTAGCAAAAATCTTGGTGTTATCTGAATACTATTGCTCTTGGAGTTTCTTATTGAAATAAATGGCTACATGTCATACTTTGGGGAAGGGAAGGTTAAATTATACATCTTGACTATGGAAAAATTTATACAATTTTAGGTAAAGATGTAAAGCCTGGAGAAACAGGTGTAAGTGTGTATATGAGTGTGTGTGTGTGTGTGTGTGTATGTAGTATAAAAAGAAAAGATTATAGGTTATTCTTGAGTAGTCAGAGTAAAATGCTCTGACAAATGTTATTTTGAACATTTTTACTATATCAGTTCAGCAAAATTAATGCTTATAAATGGTAGGAGCATAACTGAGAGAGAAAACCATTAGCTAAAGGCTATAATCTTAGCACATTGGAAGAAAATGATTTGGAGGATAAAAATG
The DNA here is from genome assembly GCF_002776525.5 of Piliocolobus tephrosceles. Lineage (NCBI taxonomy): Eukaryota > Metazoa > Chordata > Mammalia > Primates > Cercopithecidae > Piliocolobus > Piliocolobus tephrosceles. The sequence continues at coordinate 78,331,215 of NC_045442.1, read as the reverse complement.
TTCAACAGAAAACTTAAAAGGTTTTAAAATGCTCCAAATCTCATTCAGAGTGCATGAACTTTGTGGATTTAGAGGCAAAAATCTCAGCCTTGTGTACCTTCTCTTGCCCATCCCTTGAGTAATTCAAGCCTAATTCAATTGTCTCTATCTTGTATCTGTTTTTCTTTTTTATGTTTTCTTCTCTCAGTCATCCCTGTCTTTCTCACTCACTGATGTACACTCACCTCCTGTTACTGCTATTGCAAAAGCTTCTTAATTGCTTTAATAAATCCCCAGACTCATCCTTTTGGAAACCATCTTATAGACATTAACAAGACAAACATTGTTTTAGTGTCACTTTAAAATTTTATTTTATTTTTTATGCAAAGCAGGTAAGGAAGGATGCATGACCTAACTGGTGTTAATGATCTTGGATAAGACTCCAATCTTTAGTCCTTCCTATCCTCAACTATAAACCTTCAACTGTATCCAACATTCCAGATAAAAATTAGGTGTTACGATTCTTAATCAGCACAGTCCTAGGTGAATACTTTGGACAAGTTACTTTAACTCTCCGAGCCTCTATTTACATATATAAAAATGGCAATTCAAACACCCTCCTCATTGGGTTCCTGAAACGGAAAAAGCAGATCACATATAGAAGGCAGACTGTGCCTAGCAGTCAGTAAGTACTCCATTCTAGTGTCACTTATTAAAATATCCCCACCCATGACCTGTGATACCATATTTATTAAAAACAAACCGTATTGGCAGGGCGCGGTGGCTCAAGCCTGTAATCCCAGCACTTTGGGAGGCCGAGACGGGTGGATCACGAGGTCAGGAGTTCGAGACCATCCTGGCTAACACGGTGAAACCCCGTCTCTACTAAAAAATACAAAAAACTAGCCGGGTGAGGTGGCGGGCGCCTGTAGTCCCAGCTACTCGGGAGGCTGAGGCAGGAGAATGGCGTAAACCCAGGAGGCGGAGCTTGCAGTGAGCTGAGATCTGGCCATTGCACTCCAGCCATATCAAGTAAGGAGTTCACAGATGCTGTGCGTATCAGACCTGATTATTACCTAACACATTGTTTGGTGGAAACACTGAACCCTGAGAGCAGAGCAGTGTTAAAGCTAGATGTTGGTAATGACTAAATTTCTCATTTGTTCAGGAGGAATTAGGAGTAGCCAGAATGGAAGAGCTAAGAAAATACTGTGAGAACAAAGTGAGTTTACTTATAAGTTGGTAAAACAAGCAATAGAGCTAAATCCCTCTAGATATCAACTGTCAGAATGAGCTTTTTCCTGGATGCAGTCATTTTTGCTAGAGTAGAGCTCAATACTTTAAGGTCCCAGATCGAAGCAGAAAACATGGGCATGTCAGGATTGCCACTACTCCATGACCTACCAACCAATCCTTGTCTGTGACACAATTTATATTATTCCCTCCTCCCCTTTCAATAGTCAACTCAAATCTCACCTTTACTTTGATGACTACTGTATTAGTCCATTCTTGCATAGCTATGAAGAAATACTGGAGGCTGGGTAAATTATAAATAAAAGAAGTTCAGTTCGCTCATGGTTCTGCAGGCTTTCCAATCATAGCTCCAGCATTTGCTCCTGGTGAGGGCCTCAGGAAGCTTCCAATTATGGTGGAAGGCAAAGAGGGAGCAGGTGCATAACATGGTGAGAACAAGAGTGAGAGAGAGAAAGGGGAGGTCCCTGTATTAGTGTTGGGAACAGGCTCCCAAATCTGGCCATAAACTGACCCCAAAACTGGCCATAAACAAAATCTCTGCAGCACTGTGACATGTTCGTGATGGCCATGATGCCCAGACTGAAGGTTGCGGGTTTACCGGAATGAGGGCAAGGAACACCTGGCCCACACAGGGCGGAAAACCGCTTAAAGGCATTCCTAAACCACAAACAATAGCATGAGCGATCTGTGCCTTAAAGACATGTTCCTGCTGCAGATAACTAGCCAGAGCTCATCCCTTTGTTTCAGCCCATCCCTGTTTCCCATAAGGAATACTTTTAGTTAATCTATAATCTATAGAATCAATGCTTATCACTGGCTTGCTGTCAATAAATATGAGGATCAATCTCTCTTTGGGGCTGTCAGCTGTGAAGGCTCTCAGCCCTCTGATCCCACTCCACACTCCATATTTTTGTGTATTTGTCTTTACTTCCTCTAGTGCCACTGGGTTAGTGTCTCCACAACTGAGCTGGTGTTGGCAATTAGTACACTCTCACACTGCTATAAAGGAAAGATGTTTAATTGACTCTCAGTTTCACACGGCTGGGGAGGCTCCGGAAACTTACAATCATGGCAGAAGGGGAAGCAGGCACTGACCTTCTTCATATGGTGGCAGGAGAGAGAATGAATGAGTGAAGGGGGAAGAGCCCCTTATAAAACCATCAGATCTCATGTGAACTAATTCACGAGAACAGCATGGAGGAAACCGCCCCCATGATTCAATTACCTCCAGCTGGTGTCTCCCTTGACATGTGGGGATTATGAGGATTATGGGGTTTACAATTCAAGGTGAGATTTTGGGTGGGAACACAGCCAAAACATATCAGTCTCCAGCTCTTTTAAATAACCAGATCTCATGTGAACTGCAAGAGAGAGAATTCACTCACTCATCACCAAGGAGATGATATTAAACCATTCATGAGCAACCTGCCCCATGATCCAAACACCTCCCATGAGGCCCCACTCACAGCATTGGGGATTACATTTCAACATGAGATGTGGAGGACACAAATTTCCAAACCATTATCAACTACAGACCTCTCTGCTCACTTACTTCACAGAACTCCATTAGCACATGAAGACTACAACATCATGTAGCACCTAAATATATACTGTGTTTGATTAGTCCTTTCTTGTGTCCTGCCTGGATGGGGGGGTCATGTTTCCCCAGCTCTACTGAGGCTACCTTTTTTTTAGATTTACTATCTCCCTAATTTTACTTAGTGAAATGGAAAAGACTAAAATGGTCTCTCTGTCACCAGTCACTACCACTAGAGTCCATTCTCACTCTGCTTCTCTAGTGATCTCAAACCAGAAATCTGATCCTGACATATTCCCACTGCAAATGCCATGGCTTAGAAGATAAATGGCTAGCCTCTTGGTGACCTATTCATTGTCTTTACCCAACCTGTCATTGTCATGTTATTTCCCAGTGTCTAATTCAAGATATAATTGAGATTTCCTGGACAGTTGAAGGATCATGATGCCTCAGGCCTCTACTTAATCCAGTGGACATGTCACTTCTAAGAATCCCTTCCTGATGCTCCAAGAAAGACATGACTCTACTCAGACTCTTCTCCCATAATGCTGTACTTGCAACTCTAGCTGCTGTTGGCATTGTAAATGTCTCCCATGTGTTATTTGTACCACTATTATAGGTTCCACCAAAGTCAGGGCACTGAGTACAAACACCAAACTCAGTGATTTTCCTAATTTCTTTATGAGATACATATAAGGTGAATTACTAAGCCTTTAGCCTGACTATGAAGATGTATAGCTTTTTGTTATGACTGAAAGAACAATCTGTTTATGAACCAACACTGTCTAGGCAACTTTTCAGTCTTAGAAATGAATGTGTATTTTGTGGGATGGGGAATAGATAGTATGGCATTATAGCAATAGGAAATACTTGGCTGCAGCCTGAATAACATTTATTTATTTATGTATTTATTTATTTATTTATTTATTTATTTATTTTTATTTTTTTGTAGAGACAAGGTCTTGCCCTTTCACCCAGGTTAGAGTGCGAAGATGTAATCATATCTCATAGTAACTTCAAACTCCTGTCCTCAAGAGATCCTCCCCGCTCAGCCTCCTGAGTTGTTGGGACTACAGGTGTGCAGCACCATGCCTGGATAATATTTTTAAACAATCCTTGTAGATATAACATCTTACTAAATAGCCCAGGCTGGTCTCAAACTCCTGGGCTGAGGCAATCCTCCCACGCCTGCCTCTCAAAGCTCTGGGATTACAGGCATGAGCCACCACACCCAGCCTGATTCATTCTTATGGAATGGTCAGTGTTTGCAAACTCCATCCTAGTTGTTCTGCTGCCATTTTATTATATCATTTTTTTACTTAATACTTCTTTTTGTAAGTTTGCCTATGGCTGTGTTCAACAAAATGATTACTACAGTGTGCCATCTAATTTATAATTAATAAAGAGGGCTGTAGGTGCTGGAATTTTCATATACATCCTGAATTCAAGGTTACTCTGCACAGACTTGGTGTCAGGTGCGCTGGGTCTTCTTAGATTGAGTAAACCAGGATTTTTTCTCTTAATGATTCTGGTCCAAGGACTACTGATGTATGCTAACATTTGACTAGTATTTTGGCGGGAAACTGTAGTGTTCATCTCCAAAAACACACAAAGGCCCTGACAAGGATGGGTGTTCAGTTTTAAAGGGAAAAGGAACGGAAGCGACAAAGATAACAACGGCTCTATAATATCGAACATTCAGATTTTCGATCAATGGAAGATGATTTATTTGTCTGAAATTAACCCATGATAACTGAAAAGCTCCCTTTCATATGGGGTTTTATTAATTCTATAAGGCCACAGAATAGGTCTGAGCTCTGGAATAATCCCAGAGACTGTCACACCCAGCACCCAACTTTCATCTTCCATTTCACAGTTAGTTTCCTGGGGATATCAGTTTCAGGCCCAGTCTGCACAATTCCCAGCCACAGCTGCTTTTGTTTCTAATTTCCCAAGTTCCAAGTAAAATCAAGTATGTATCATTCTCAAAGTGGAAGACTTATGTTACGATTGGTGTGAAATATACACTGCATTAAATCCTGGACCTATCACAGGGGAGCTATGTGGCCATAAGACTGGCACTTCACACCTCCAACCTTCACATTCCTCATCTAAACTTTGAAGGACAGACAACTTCTCTCTTGGTTTGTTGTAACTGTTAGATGAGGCAAGCTATAAACGTATCCTTAACACACTGCCTGTTTGAATGCTGGTACTGGATGGGTCTTTTTTCTCAAATGTAACATTAGGACAATTTCGCATTATTGGCAAAGCACTGAATGAATATCAAGCAAGTAACTTCACCATTTGCCCTGCTGTACTAGGGCCTTTGTGCAATGATTGTTATTTAGTCTGTGTCATGAAAACTCATATGATAGATACAATAAGGATGCCTGCCTAATTTGTGAATTCATATTTTTAATTCCTCAAATGTATACTTAGTATATAGCATACACAAATCCAATTTGTATGCCATATATCTTTCAAACCGTTACAGTAGAATAATGGACTCTAATAAGAAAAATAAAATGATCAAATATAAAAATGCTGAGTCCTAATTATGAGTTATAGAAAACAGAGGACACCTTAAAATGATAAGCCCATAATTGAGCACAACTATTATCACCATCTATTCCCTAGGAACGTTCCATCCATAACTAATATAATTGATAATGTCAATAAACTGGGTTGGAATATTTTTAACTGATGCATTTCATTCTCGTGCAGCACCTACAGCACTGCTGCATCTGGACAATTGTTAAATAACAAAGTAGTTACAAAGAGAGACGACTACAAAACCTTGCTCTCTGTTAAAGGCTGTGTGTTAGGCACTATCTGGGAAACAAACGGGGAGTATCTGGTAACTGATGAGGGTGTGATTTTAGCCAGAGACTTTTACAGGATGCAGACTCCGAGGAGGAGAGAGTTATCCACTCATGTAAGGCCCTCTAGTTAGCAGGTAGTAGGGTTAGAATTTAAACTTAGATTTACCTAACTCCAAAATATTCATTCCACATTAATACTATGCTTTTCAGGGCAAAGTGCAAGAAAATATGGTGATTTTCTTTTGTTAGATAGACATCATAGGAAAAATTAGAATTCTTTTTTTGAGACAGAGTCTCGCTCTGTCATACAGGCTGAAGTGCAATGGTGTGATCTCGGCTCACTGCAACCTTCATCTCCCAGGTTCAAGCAATCCTCCCAGTTCAGCCGCCCGAGTAGCTGGGATCACAGGTGCCCACCACCACATGGCTAATTTTTGTATATCTCTAGAGGTGGGGTTTCATCATGTTGGCCAGGTTGGTCTCGAACTCCTGACCTCAGGTGATCCACCTGCCTCAGCCTCCCAAAGTGCTGGGATTACAGGTACGAGCCACCAGGCTCAGCCTAGAATTCTTAGTAACTTTTTTCTTTCTTTTATAAATGTTTGCTAATCACTCCTACAAAAGACCTTAAAATTGTTTTAAATGTGTCTCTTTATCTGTTCACTCAAGTAACATGCATTGAAGGCCTTTTACGGAAACACACTGTAACACATTGGGACAATATTGCATTCTGAACTCATTACAGCTTGATACGTAAAAGAAAGAAAAGGTATTTTTCTCCATTCTCCTTTCTTCCTTTTCTCTTCTGTTTTCCTTTCACTAGACCTTCCAGAGAGGTACCCAGTTGTTTTCGGACTGAGCGACTCTCTCATTCAAATAATTTTTGGCATTCAGTTTTTAAAAATAAGTTTTAAAAAGATATTTTAAAAATTTACATACAATCCAGGGTTCTAGCTCCTTTTAAGAATTTAAGACTATCTTGCAATCAGGTCCACAATTGGAGCTAAATTCGCTGTTATAAAATCAGAGCAAATGGCATGAGAAGTAGGACTGGTTATATACCATGTCCTCTACACATTGTCAACTGAGAAAAATAGCAATTCCACGGACCATGACCTCTGATTTATCTGGCCATCATTTTCAGGAAGTCATTTCCTAGAGAGTAGAAAAACACGTCTCTCATCATAGATAGAGACGTAATGTTTCCTGCTTCTCTTTCTCTGTAAGAACTCAGCTATTGATTTTGCTGCATCTCTGGTCCTTCCTCTTCCATTGCCTAAAGGGTTCCAAATGCATTCTCTTAGTGATCAAACACATTCCTTGTGAATCTGAAGAATAGCCTTATTTTATAAAGTTAGAAACTAGAAATAGAAGACTTCAATATTCCCCAGTTCAAAATTTTCAGACGAGAATTAGGAAAATAAATCTGAACTTTATTCCCATAATCATCCCACAAGAAGAGAAACAGAAGGCAGAGCAGCAGGATAGACAGCAAGAGTGTGAGCAAACACAGAGGTAGAGAAAGAGGGAGTGCAGGCCAGTGCCTCAGGACAGGAAGGAGGACTAAACCTGACAAGACCAGAGATACTTGAGAACACCCAGCATGACACCTTAAGAAGGCAGTGAGTCATACAAGAAAAAGAGTGCCCTGATGTTGTGGAGCACTCTACAGTATATAAAGCATTCAAAATAACATACATTGAAAGCAACAACAACAATGGCATCCATTTGGGGGAAAGAAGGTAGATACATCTGAGTATTTTTAGACCACAGCAAGTGGATGATGATGATGACGATGATGATGATGCATAGTATTTTTAAAGTAGATTTCATGTTTAGAAAAGTTTCAGATTTAAGCCAGGCAAAGTTGCTCACGCCTGTAATCCCGACACTTTAGGAGGCCGAGGCAGATGGATCACGAGGTCAGGAGTTTGAGACCAGCCTGGCCAATATGGTGAAACCCCATCTCTACTAAACATACAAAAATTAGCCAGGCACGGTGGTGCATGCCTATAGTCTCAGCTATTCGGGAGGCTGAGGCAGAAGAGTCTCTTGAACCCAGGAGGTGGAGGTTACAGTGAGATGAGATCGCACTAGTGCACTCCAGCCTGGGTGACAGTGTAAGACTTCTTTTGGAAGGAAGGAAGGAAGGAAGGAAGGAAGGAAGGAAGGAAGGAAGGA